>NC_135200.1:8063484-8366515 GCF_050948175.1 Xylocopa sonorina
ATTGAAACAATACACATGAATACAATTTAAAATTCAAACCTACCCAACAGGGTAAGTAAACTCGTCCTTCATCTGCAACAAATTCCAGAACACCGCAATGAGTAATTCTATTGGTTTTTTCATTACTTAATCTAAATAACATAGGAAATCTAATGTTCAATCTTGTTAAATGTTCTAAAGCCGATGGTGGCATAATTACTGGAAAAAGATATAGAATAAATTATCCTCTGTTCGTTGAATGAATAGATTATGAGAAATTTGATGAGACACGCATACTTTTTCCTCCACGTTCTACATCACACCTATATGTACCCGGTAACATTGATACAGAAAAGCATCTATAATGATTGTTGAAAGGCCTTACAATCTCCGGAAACATGTTAAACCCAAACTGAAAATGAAAAGTCATTGTAACTTCAAAGACAACATAACCTCACTTTACAAAATAAACTGTCACGAAGCATATGCCGTGATTATTTTTCATCTTCAGAATTGTTTTTACCATATTCACGTATTTGCTGTGCAACACTTCTTCAATGACTTATAAATAATAGAATTTTTTAAAAATCCACTACTATGTCGTACGCATATGTATACACAAAAAGCAGACGACTTGTACAGATCAGATGTTCGCGTAACGCGTTTGTGTGAATTTTCAATACACATATTCGACACACGTAAATCATAGTTATATGTATATACATTATATGAAAAACTTGTAGTTAATATGAAAGATTAAATTACTGTATAATAAATTTAATCTCTAATTAAAAAAATAATTCATGGAAACTTTTATTGCAATCTTCAATACACTTTATAAGAATTTTCGTTTACATAGTTCGTAATGGAGTTTTATCAGTTCATAATTGTAATTTGTTAAGATACGATATATTATATTCTTTCATAATGCAATATGTATTTAAGAGTAATAATGTAATAATGCAAATGTAACAAAGTTTACAAAATTTAATTAACTAATGCATGATTAAAAGCATGGCGCATAATCACAGAATAGGATCTATTAATGCGTTATTACTAATAACTACACTGCCTGCAGTGTCTTTACAAAAATAACATGCAAGATTAAATGCATTTGATTTGTAGTTTGCATTTGTATTATTGTATTTTGTGTATGCATGGAGTGTACTCGAAGATTACAAGGCAGAATTTGATTGAATTTTTGTAATTATTAGCAAGGATATTCAATTATTTTGTAACTTCATGCATAGCGTTTGCAAGATATTCCACATTTTTCGATGTTACTCCTGCCATAGATATTCTACCATCCTTCGTCAAATAAATACTATAATCTTTCGTAAGTTTTTCCACCTGTAAAGCAAGAAGCAGATAATAACAAGAATAAGATAATGTAGACATAATTTATCTGATATGATCATAAAAATAATTAATATATAGTATTCCTTAGTACCTCGGGGAGTTTAAGACCAGTATAACAAAACATTCCAATTTGATCAGTAATATGTCCCCAATTACGGGAACTGCCCATCTTTTGAAGAGTATCACGTAATTTTTGGCGTACTGAAATTATACGGTCAGCCATTGTTTTTACATCACAAAGCCATTCTTGTTTCAATTCAGGATTTCCTAAGATTTCAGTAACTATTCTTGCACCATTAATTGGCGGATTAGAATATATTGGTCTAATAATAATCTTTAGCTGTGAAAGTACACGTGCCGTTTCATCTTTGTCGGAATTAATCAATGTGAAGGCCCCAACACGTTCACCTAGAAGGTAATGATTTTTAGGCATTTTCAATCTAAAAATAATTACCATGAAAGTTTTAACTCTCTTTATTATATAGTTACCGTATAAACCCATATTTTTGGCATACGATTGGGCTAAGGCAAGCTTAATACCTTCTTTCACAAATAGTCGAAGAGCAAAAGAATCTTTTTCTGTGTCACCTAAAATTAACAATTAAGTACTTCAATAAATGAATTTTTTATGATTCATTTCTTAATCTTTGTCTATCTTTCTATTTGTTCCTCTACCTGAAGCAAATCCTTGGTATGCCATGTCGAAAAATGGAAAGAGGTTTCTTTTCTTTACCACTATTGCCATTTCTTTCCATTGTTCTGGTTTAGGATCAACACCAGTAGGATTATGAGCACAAGCATGCAAAACAATAATGGACTTCTCTGGCATTTTCTATAAAATATGATATTAAAAATTAAATTCATAAGTATATTATATTATATTATTTATAATATTTATGTATTACTAACACATAAATCCTCTAAGACACCATCATAATCTAATCCACATGTTTTAGGATCATAATAGCGATAAGACTTCATTGGAATATTCGCTAGTCTAAATATGTTACCATGGTTTCCCCAAGTAGGTGTCGGTAAATACACTTCCTTATTACCAGAAAAGAAGCGTGATAAAAACATTGCGCCAATATAAAGCGAACCTGTACCAGAAATTCCTTGAACAGTAGCATTCTAAAAAATATTACAACTTATAAATTGCAATAAATCACCTATACAATAATAAATTACATACATTTATACAAGTAGACTGTAGGAATATATGTTTTTCAACATACAAAAATTCAATATAAAATATCTTTACAAATATCAAGGTATTTTGCAAATACTAATGTTTCTTTATGCTTCAAATTTACCAAAGAAACTTTGGGTGATAAATTTTCAGTAAAAGATATATATATTTCATATTTAGTACGTACCAAACCATTTTGAATTACATCAGTACAATCACCAAGTGCCAGGGCAATGCTATGGTTACAAAACTCTGCATTTCCTGCAATAGGTGAATATTCCTTGTCCATCTGTTTACACCTGATTTTCTCTTCTGCCTATAATACATTTCATTCGACTATATATCATTTTTTAAAAATAACTTTAATCAAGTATGCCTTTTATAAATACAATGGTTTTGAAACATTTACCTTTCTTACACTTGGCAAAACAAATGGTTTACCATTATCATCGCGATAAGCACCAACTCCTAAATTTACTTTTTTTGGATTTTGATCTTTTTTATATGCTTCTGTAATACCTAAAATAGGATCTGGTGGGCCCATTTCTACGTGGGACCACCATGAACTATAACACAAAAAATAAGTATTTCAATATAAAATTTACAATAAATAACAAAAAGAATTATAATAACGTACAATTTATTAAAATAATCATTGTATATTTCAAACTTTTATTACATTTTCTATATATCTAATATTTTCTCCCTATGTATATATATATTTCATATAGTCAATTCAAATTTTTCCTTTAAAAATCCTTCGAAAGCAATTTTAAAAGAAAACAAATCCGTAATTATTAATAATTTTGATTAGAAAGTTGAAGATTGAATTTTAAAATAAATGATAATCTGCATAGAATATAAAGGTTAAAAAGGTCAGTTAATTACCGAATGTAAATCTTACCTCATTGATTTAATGCCATATGAAGAAACATTGCTATTATTTTTAAATAAATTACGCATAGACGAGAATTTACTAAATTTAGTACTTTGTGCCATTTTACTTATATTGTAACAAGACATATGCCTCTTTGGTAATTTAACACGTTCCAAATGCTTTTAATTCAATGTCTCGACCAACCTCGATGTAGCTGTTCGCATTTATCTCCTTCATATATATACATATGTACAGTAAGTACAAAAAATATTCGCAAATTAATATCCTTCAAAACAATATCAGTTCTACGTTTCTATAACATTAAATTATTGTAGTTAAGTATTAAATATAACTTTTAAATGACAATTGATTTAATATATATTTGAACGTAATAAAAAAATAATTATATATAGTATATTGGAATAAAAATAATGATGTGCAAGTACGTATTTTTGCTAAGAGCTTTTACGCACAAATACAAATTTGTAGAACGAAAATTATACGTTTGTAATAAATTTATAATAAATTATGGAAATGACAAAACAAGTATATCTTGTATAAAAAAGTTTGATGCATCTTATTGCATAACTTATATCTTCTTTCATTTATTGCGATTGCTTATCACGTTTTATCAAATTATGACACAAAATCGTTTTATATTATGTAATTGTATTTCTATATAAAGTATTGGATGTTATAATATTACACGTATATAGATAACGAAAGTAAACACTTATGATTTTTTCGTCAATTCTAAAAATTTGTAACTTTTGGATTTTCTACACATGTGGAAATCACTATATATAATATATACGTTTGTGATGAAATAATGCATTATCTTTATCATGTATATTTGTTACTATTGCTTACGTCTTTTATCAATAATAACTGCTGTACATAAGACCAAACGAATGAATGCACATAATTATGAAATTATAACGACTTGTAAGTTCATTATCAATGAGATAAAATTTGTAAACACACTAATTTGATATGTTCTTATGTGTATGAAACATTTATTATTATTATTATTATCGCAATAACTTAAAAATTAAATTTAGACATATATATATGTCTAAATCATGTCATACGTAACTAAAAACTTTTGTGTAGTATTTCACTACATTATTGAAAATATCACGTGGTTTTGTTGCATTTGTTTTGTACATTCAATGAAGGGACTATAGGCACCTTTAAAGATGCAATTTCACATTGTTGACTATGTTTATCTCATAAAGTTTTTGAATAATAAATCAATCTACACCTACATCAAACAGATAAAATTAATATTAAAGTATTAGTTGAAGAAGTCTATCGTGCTCGTTTAATTTGTATTTTTTAAATAAAAATTATTTATATATATATATATATGTATATGTATGTACAGTTTTGCATAATTAACTCGCTATATAAATTAAAGCCTACATAATTTAAAAGTTTTGTGATTTATTTTTCTGTATTTTAATTTTTTACCATTAATTCTTACTAAAAATTTTAGGAGTACATATGTGTGTCTAGCTTCTGCATTTTGAACATATGGAAACAGTAACAGTTAATTATAAACAACATTATTTGATGAAAAATGCAAATGCAAATACCTTTGAGATTAACTCAAGATGAAAAAACAAATTCATCTTGGTCAAGGTAATCGTTATGCATATTATACTATAGTAATGACTTTAAAGGATATTTTAATTTTTAAAAAATCTAATATGTGTAATATACACAAAATTTAAGAAAAACATTTTTAGGAAGGAGAGACGAAAGTGGTTTTTGTCATTATTATGTGGTACTTCTCTCATATATGCTACGAGAACATCCGTTCCCTTATTGATGCCAATTATAAGTAAAGAAAAACAATGGTCCAAACCAGATTCTGGGATAATATTGTCCAGCTTTTTTTGGGGTTACACGTTAACACAAGTTGCTAGTGGTTACATCAGTGATAAAATCGGAGGGCAAAAAGTTTTATTGATCTCTGCTTTGGGATGGTCTACGACAACATTTTTTATGCCAGAGGTCATAGAGCTCTTTTCAAAAAGTGATACATCTGTATTATTAGTAGCAATAGTAAGAACAATAAATGGAGCGTTCCAAGGTATTCTCCTATGATTGGTAAAGTAGATAACAGAATTATATAAGACCATATTTATGTATGCAAATATACTGTAATTATATATTACAGGAATGCATTTTCCTAGTATGATTAGCTTAATTAGTCAGCGGTTGCATGAAACGGAAAGAGCCTCGTTCTTTAGTTTATTAACATCAGGATCTTCTCTTGGAACAGTACTCACTGGATCTGTAGGTTCTTACCTGTTGGAAAATTACAACTGGGTAACAGTCTTTGAAACATTAGGTAACTAAATGTATAATTGTACATGTTATGTGTGTGAATATTTGTTTTAACTTATATTTCAGTAAATAACACTAAAAAATGTACATAAAATATGTAGCTTTTTTTGCATTATATATTAATTACAATGGATATTTTAAAATATCAAGTAATTATATTACATGAGTTTGTAATGTCTTTTAATGATAAGAAATGCTAATTAATCTATTTATTAGCTAGGGAACAAATAAAAAGAATAATAGTTTACTATGGTCACTGCAAGCATATCACTATGATTATTAAAAATGAGTATAATTATATATTTGCTTTAAAAGCTATCATCTTAATGTTATACTAATTAATAATTATAATTGGGATAATGTATATGTATTTCTTAATAAATACAAATGATAATATTTCAGATTTAAATTACATATTTGTTAATAACTTTGTTACTGTAGGAGGCTTAAGCTTGGCATGGACAATGTTATTAAGTTACCATACTCTATCTTTTAAAGAAAAAGCAGCTTCTACTAAATTAACTACTAACTACACTTTGCCTTGGTTGAAACTTCTAAGAAAACCTCCATTCTGGTAATCTATTGTGCATGGGATCAATTTGAATTCAATTATCATAAAACACAAATATTAATGTAAAAAGTATATACATATATATACATATATAAATTATATAAATCTGCAAAAGTGTTATAGTTATAAATTTACAACTACATAAATTTTACATAAAAGATAATAATTATTTTTATAGGTCATGTGTAATAGGTCATGCCTGCCAAAATAATTGTTTCTTTGTATTATTATCTTGGATGCCAATGTATTTCCATGACACGTTTCCTGAAGTGAAGGTAGTTATTTCTACAATACATTACTATACTATAATATTAAATGAATGATATCGAAATAATACTAAATTATTATATTTAGGGTTGGGTTGTAAACATGGTACCATGGTTGTCTATGTTACCCTGTACATTTCTGGGTAAAGCTCTTTCTGAGAAAATAATAAAATCAGGGTATTCCATCACAGTGACACGTAAAACGATTGAAACAATATGTTTTCTAACTGAAATTATAAGTCTATTATTTTTAGGTATGTGTATCTCCTAGCGTGAAAATAAAAATTAGATAACAAAGTTAAATGTAAGGTTCTTTCAGCGAAAGTAGAAACATTTCAAAGTGCAATAATTTGTCTTGCATTCATTATTGGTGGATCAGGTTTCCATAATAATGCAATCGCAGTGAATCCTTCAGATCTTGCACCAAAACATTCTGGAAGTGTATTTGGATTAATGAATACTGTTGGTGCTATACCTGGTATATCTACATGAACATATGTACTATTTTTGCATTAGAAAGATATAATAATAGTAATATTTTTTTTCAGGATTTCTTGGTGTATACTTTTCCGGACACATATTACATGTAACACATAGCTGGCCAGTTGTATTTATATTTATAGCTGTAATAGATGCATTAGGATGTATAATATATTTATTATTCGGTTCTGGCCAAGCAATTATATAAAATGTCATAAAACATGATATTTTATTGTTTATTGTATATAAATTGTAATTTTAAATTAATTATAAAGAATTGTATATAAATTTTAATTATAAAAGAAATTAAAATTATTTGAATATTTATATATCGATGAAATAACAATTTCATTTTCTGTGGATCTTTATCTATATATATAGATAAAGATTTTGATTTTGCCGCGTTAATACAAACTAGGATCCAAAGGTAAATGTTCCTATTTAGAATATACTAGACAAAGCAATTTTTTATTTGATGGCGATTATGATAGATTTTGTATTAAACTATGAATTAACGATAAATTATATTGGCAAAATTTTGTTGCTTATAAAAAGCAATCTATTAGGGTATACAAAAGTATGTATATCGAACGATACGACTACGATACGACTTGTTTGCTTTAAAGATGTAGCAATAGCTAGCTAAATATAATACATCTATATGATTTGATCAGACAATACCGAAAGATATTTGGTTAACATTCCTGAAATGGTAATCCTGGATATTTTGCAGAAACAAATTGCAGCGCATTACGTGAAACGGTAGAATGGCTGTTTAATTGGTGACGAAGGAATGGTGACCAATGCGATGATTGGCACGTGCGATTGTCATGCACATGAGAACGGGACCTGATCGTAGATTGGAGCAGCAAGTGCCCGATGCCTTTTTTAACGCGAGCATGTGAACGGATCTCGAGACTCGACTTTTCGATTCGGAACATCTCGTGAGAATTAATATACGCAGCGGGGACAATTGCATAGGTAGAGTTTTATTTTTAACGGGACGGCCGTGCAGTTGTTTACGCGAAGTTTTTGATGAACGCGTGGTACGTTCGTCGACGCGTGTCGTTTTCACCGATTGTTCGGTCGCGCCTGCCTCTGCCTGCTGCCGCGAATGTGGATACTTCACGGTGTGCTGTACTGCTGCTGCCGCCGCTGTGCGTTTAAAGTGCTCGCCACGGCTGATTACCTTTGGTTTTTAGCAAGTCTTTCACGTTTGTGAATGCTTTGAAACTGGTCCGTTATTGTACCAGACCCCGCCGTGATTGTCACTTGATAGCAACACCCGAGGCGCCAAAGCTGTCCGCATCGGCGCTTTCTTCAGCCCAAGTGGTATCAATGTTGTCTGGCAATGGTGTGTAAGGAGAACGTGGTATCATGGTTTGGGAATCTGTCCAGGTAAAAGAACCATTACTCGTCTCTTGTCTGGCCAATGCTCTCTATTCCTTTTCCTCAAAAATGGATTGCCATAGTTCTCTTGTTCTGACCGTGCTATTACGTTTCCCACTATGACCTCCTCATCCTTCTTACCAAATTTCGAACTAACCAAAAAGAACATTTCGCAATCTTATCCCAATTCTGTGTCAGAAACTGTCAGAAATGCATCGGCGATTAAGAAATTATGCCGATGTTGATGCCCGTTAACGTCTAATTTACTTGATTGCCGATGCATAATTTTTCTGTTTATTACATAGGGGGGTAACAAGTATGGTAGCAACTGTTTTCCTATAATTTCGTGTATATCGAGGATATCCTATATAATTCATTATTTTATCTTCTGTATTGGTCTATTTTCAAAATTTCCAGAGTGCAATATATATTTCAAACTATTATAAATATTGGTATTATTTATATATTCTTCCTATTAGGCTTTTATAGAAGAATTTTTTGAAAGGAACATCTTACTAAAAATCTATAGATTGTATTTACGGTTTTTAATTAAAAACTTACATACGTACATTAGAATTTGTACGTTATTTTGATGTAATTTTAAAAGTTTAAATAAAGTTACTATTCATTAAATGATAAATATACATTTAATTAATTTTTTTTCTTTTTTTTTTCAATTTCTTGGATTAAGAGTACAATTTTTTTTTTTTTTATCAATTATATGCATTCAAATTTGTATCATGTAAATGTATGTGAATAAAATATCAAATATAAGTAAAACATTACACTTACAAAAGTTCATTTGACAATATAGCTAATTTTATTTGTACAATATTTTATTATATTTAATACTGTTAAATAACTTCATGAAATATTAAAATTACATAAAAATCTGTTCCTTAAAACATAAATGATTTTTGTAAAAATATTTTGTATTAATAAAGGAACATGTTTATAATATCGTTGTCATTCACAGAAAGTTCATTTGTGTATGTGCAGTTATAAACGCATCGATGTCATGTGCACGTTATTAAATATGTGCCTGCCATTTGAAGTACGATACCTAGGCACTTGTGTAGAGGATATTGGTAAAAGGGACTACAATGACCTCCGTGACACGGAGCATCATGCGAACAGTGCCTCCGATCTTGCCGAGTTAACAACCCTAGGCGTGGCAGATAAACGTACAAGAAGAAAACTAGCACTCTACATGGCATTATTACACTCTTGTAATTATGCATGTGCAGTTATCTTGTATAAGAATCTGTCAAACTTTGACTGTCAAGAGATCTCTAACCTATTAAATGGGACCACCTTTACAATGGATGATCAACCCTTGGAGGAATTGCTCTTATTGTATACGATGGCTTTAAACCACCCAGCGTTTACATACGAGCAAAAGATTGTCTTTGGTAACATTTATATAAAACTTCAAGAGGAAGAAGCTCGTTTGAATCTCTCAAAGTCAAATTCATCCTATAAACAAACACAAGTACGTATAAATTTGGACTTCATACATATTTATTTATATAATAAGAGTTTAACCCTTTGCGTGTGGCACACATGTAGATTTACTTGTAGAGTGAATGCTATATAATATGTTTTGACAATAGTAATTTTTTAAAATAGAAATAATTATAGAGAACAGTAATCAAAATTAGTATTCATTTTGATTTTAAAATAGACTACAAATATTTCAGAAGAAAAGGAAAAGATTGTTTAAACAAGCAAAAAATGTTTATTACCTAAAGGATTAAACATTTTTATTGTATGTTATGCTTAATATTCATATGTGATATTTTATATTAGTTGCATTACTTTCTTTTCATTTTCAAAATTTGATAATATCTAAGGAAAAGATTACAATAAAGTATAAGTATTAATTTATAGAAATTATCTTACTTGTTTCATTAAAATGTATCTATTGTAATAATAGGGTTGTACACCATGTATGAATACAAATGAAAGATTGATGGACACAGAAATGCAGGGTAGCTGTATGATGGCTCCTCCCCCAATACAATCATACCATGGTAATTTATAAAATATGTGGCCCTACATTCATAGTATGTATAATATTTCTATACCTTGGAGCAGGACACAAATTTTATATTGTAAATTTATAATAAAGTAAAAGATCAATAATATTTGTAGATAGCAACATAGGTATTTTAACATAGTATTTACCTTGTAGATAATATTTATTGTATAATTTGTGATCATTTAAGAAAAAATTAACTAACTTCATTATTCCATTTTATCAAATAATTAATGCAATAATTATCAACAAGATAAAGAAGGACAGTTAATTTTGTCTGGTTCTAAAGTATAGATTAAATCATCAAAATTTAAATTTATGTATTGTATGCGTTCATATATTAATATTAATGATGTGTTTTTTTCATTGTTTGCAGGAGAAATGACAATGAGAAATAATACCATGGTAACTGGAGTTCCACCAGGCCTTTCTATGCCTCCACCTGGATTATGCCTGCCAACACCAGAACAAATGCCAATGGGATCAGGTGGTGCAACGCAATATCTTCACCTTGGCTTTCCATCAGTAAATCATATGCCACCATGGACAGGTCAGGTTATGATGGGGAATCAACTGATGTATCACACTGGTGACATGTTGGCTTATCCACCTTCTCCCTTAGTCAGCCGTCAGTCGTCACCATCCCAGTCTCGATCTCCTAGTCGCAGCAATTCCCCAATGGGCCGCAGAAATAATACAATGCCGCGCACCTCTTCGCAAGTGACACAGTCTACTTCGAATACCTTAACAACGTCAACGAGTGCCTCTAACAGTCAAACAAGCATATGCAGCTCAAATACCAATTCCCTTCCTCCACTTCCCGCACTGGGTACGAATCGAAGTCATCCTAGTCAACCTCCATTGCTTCCATCACGCTCTGTTCCCTTGTCTATCAGCAGTTCTACTACTTTTTCACGGCATAATAGCATCGAGAATACCCCATCTACCTTAATTCCGGCAGCACCTCAATCAAAACAACCACTGCCACCACGACTGCGCTCCTCAGCTTCTGGTGACTCTTTACGAGAAACATTAGGAAAAGAGATGCCAAACTTTAAAGGCAACTTGCAGAATTTTTCTCTTGACGAGGTAAGATAGCAGACTTTTGGAATAACTTATGTAAAATATTTTATGATACAAATCTTATGTTAAGAGAATATTCGCTCAAAAGTGTATCAAAAATAGGCAGTTACGGATTTTTTCTTCCATAGCAAAAGATCTACAATGAATTCTTGTCTTGTACATAAGTCTATTCACCTTGCAATATTAAGATACAATACTAATATGATCGATTATAATGTTTGTAAGATATGTACTAGGTTGTATTTAAAAGAAGAAATTAAGATTGTTAGTAAAATGACCTAGATTTAGACATATTTAATATGTAATGTAAGCAAATATTTAATAGATCATACAATGATCTCTGTTTCTCCATAATTCCATTAGGGAATATTGGTTTATATACGTTACTAACGTTTTCGCCGTATCATATTAAAGTGAGGAATATTTACCGAGAGCTGCTTATATGCGGATACTTAGAAAAATTTCCTTTCACGATTGACATAATTTCGTTCGTTATACATAATTGCATAAAATAAAAATCCCTGTTCCTATTTTTATAGTAATAAACTACTATAATAAGTGCTACTATAACAATAGCAGTAGTAATAAATAGTAGAAGAGAGAAATTATGTCAATCAGAGGAAAACGCGTTTCATTATGTTAGGTCACTGTACTACCTGTGTGCTTTACTGCAAGCCTGCGTTACTTTCTTAATGTTTCAATTTTGTCAAAAAACTGTTCAGTTAAATAATTCAAGAAGCTTCAAACTAACAGAAAGTTAGAGAAATAACGAATGTTTTTAGTCAGTTCTAGCGAATATCCCCTTAAAACCTAATGTTTGTTATATAAGTTTTAAGCATATGTTCAGTCTATAAATATAATAGAAAATATTTATAATATAATAAAGCAATAATATGCTTGATATATATATTATCGAAGTTTTTATACCATGTGCAATATTTCGAGTACAGATCCGAAGAATGAGTGATGAAGATTTAAGAGAAATAGGATTAACGCCAAATGCCGTAGGACAATTACGAAGTATAGTGAAGAGTCAAACTACTAATGGCTTAAATCAAATTTCTACTGACAAAAAATTAGAAAGTAACACAAGCGCAACACACACAGTTGTAGATCCAGTTGAAAATGAGGTAACAACTAGTGATTTATATTTGATATGCATTGTGTAACATATTCTTAATACACGATAGACTTATATGTTACAAAAACTTTTATTTAGGCTATTCTGGGAATGGAGATGTTGAATGACAATGGAAATCAAAGTAGTAAGTCAATGCCATTACAGGAACAGCATCCAGCGATGCATCACCATCATAATCATGCAGCTACCCCTAATTTACGGCGATATCCCACTATGCCACCATTAGATCCTGGTCAAATACAAATGTATCCTGCACCACCACCGATGTATGCCGCACAGAATGCACCATGCTATGCCTGTCTTACATTACCTGTTGCCGGGGTACAAAACCGATATTCGAGGTAAGAAAAGAAATATACATTTAACATATTGCGGTTTGTTACTAGTTCTTCTAAATCTTCATCTAGAGTAAAGTAAAAATATGTTAAGAAAAGCAGATATATGTACGTGCACGTGTTTGTATTAACAACATTTTTAAACGTTTTAGGTGTAACGCTCAACACGTGTACTGTTTAACACAATTACAAGCCTTGAGGTTAGACCCCGAGAGCAGTAGGCACTGTTCACAGAGCAGTAGTTCCGACAGTACTGGTAGTAGATCTCCACCAGAGACTCCTCCAGCTGCACCATGGGTCAGCGGAAATGAGAACAATGCGCCTCCAGTCACTGACCACCTTAGTCCTGCATCGGTTCATTCTACAAGTGCAGTGTCGCATCCAGCACCTCAACAATCTATACAGTCGGTACCCGAGAGACAGCGTACCAAAAGAAATCAAACGCACGTGATGCGTCATAAAAATCAAATGGTGAATGGCGGCGGACCACCGAATCTGTCGCAATGTGTTTCGTTTCCCGCGCCACCATCGCATTCGCAGGTCACGTATCTGCCGCATGGTCATTTCTCGGCCTTAAGACCGAGCAGTGGTATTTATTCTAACTTCTCTCATGGACCGTATGCAAGGCCAGCTTATCCGACCACTTATCAGCCAAATGGTGAAATGATGTATCAATACCCTGGACATCCATCCTCGGGTGGGACACCGCCACCTCCACCAAATGCAGCCGCGACACCTGTACAAGCGCCGTACATGCCACCTACTCCGGTTGTTACATACGCACCAGCTGCCGTCCCGCCAACGAAAATTTCGTGTTACAATTGCGGCAGTAGTAGTCATCTCGCAGTTGATTGTAAAGATCAAACTATGGAGGATCTTACCAAAAAAGGTAAACATGTTGCAAATTTTGTTATGTACAAGGTGTGCCACCTAACTAGACCACATGAAATTACTTGTGAATTGTTTGTTATCTGAGAAAATGTTTCAAATAAAAATCGTACGATGTCAAGGGAGAATTACAATACAGTAATCATTTTTTTGCTGATTTATATTTTTATCAATGTATGAAAGTTACTATAAGCTTTTCAAGTAGAACGTGTTACATTTATACTCTTATAATTGGAATGAGTATTGACTACTGAATAGAAAACTTGTATCCTTCGTGGAGATCTCTCATCTTGCATCTATCTGTTACATGCGTGTTATGTGTAGAATGTTATTGAAAGTTGTTCAATTTATGTGCTCCTTTTTCATTTTGAGTATATTTCTACTTTTAGCTCAATATCGCTTAGACTACAGTATAATGAAACAACCTGGAGAGTGCCCAAGTTCTGACAAGTGATCCCCTGCCGTGGACCATCCAGAAATTTATCATCATCATCATTATCATCATTGTCACTACCACTATTACTACGATCCCGCCACAGCAATACAACCTAAGGACTGTTCAAAAGATGACTGCTATCGCTCCTCGTGCAAGTTTTCGGTGATTTTTGTAGACATCCCTTATATTCAGGACGACAATTTTTTAACAGAGGATGTTTCGCGATTCACGGTACCAGGTATACTTTTTACAAGTTCTTATTTATGATAGTGATTCTTAATTATGGTTGTAAAAAAAAAAAGATATAGCGTCATGTACAAAGGTAAAAAGGAAGAGAAGCATAACGCAGAATGTTCTCTCTCTTATCTAAGTTTTTAGAATATATTTTGAAAGGTTTGTGTTAGGTATTCACTCGCATCTTTCCAACGATACCTATGGACTACACATCCCCTATTCTCTCCACTCCCACCACTCTCCAGACACATTTTCCCCTGTTTCTCTAATAACTAGCCATAAACAATATACAGAGGAAAAAGAAAACGCATTGTGCTCTGAATTAGGTAAAAACTACCATGTTTGACTACATTTATCATTGATACTTTTACTTCTACTAGTACGTCTATTACCACTATTACTACTATTAACTATTAAACTATTACTATTACTTCTATTATCGCTACTGAGCCACGACATTTTTATGTATACATATTTTCTCAATCCTTACGTGCGCAATGTTTGAACGAGTGCAAAAAGAAAGAATGTCGAGAACAGAGTAAGTTAAAAAAAGGAGGAAAAAAAGTTTAGAAAAATAGAGAACGAATGCACATAAGAAAGAGTGAGAAAGGAAGTATAAGGAAGAAAGAAAGAGGAATGAAAGAACAACAAACCATAAGTGTTCGATCGTTTAGCTGCCTTTGCGCTCCTGTGTGTATAAAACTATAAATATACGCCGCTCACCACTCATTTATTAACTTATAAATAGTTAGTTAGATAACAATAATTCTCATCCTATTTATACAAATAGTCATGCAATCACGTGCAACTTAAGCAATTTTATACGACTTTTATTGATCACCCATCTTTTTAAGTGTAAGCAATGCGTTATATGCGTTTAGAATCTTGTTAGTGGGTAATGAAAAAAAAAAATGAAAGGATGATAACTTGAATATGTATTAGTATTAGGTGTGAGTGGAGTGGCAATCTGCGTTGTATTCGCCTCGTCAACAAATTGCTACTGCATTTAAACCAATCCTTAACTAAAAAAAAAAATGAAAAAAACAACACTATTAGTGAGTGTTAATCTAATTCTATTAGCGTGCATAATTTGGCAAATCTTTATCTAGCTCCCATACTTACGATGATCCATAACTTTTTAATCGTAAGGCTCTCATACATTGCCCTGATCTATGTGAAAATAGGTCTTAGGTATCTCTAAAATAATAAGGACTGAAAAGCTGTAAAAGTGAACGAGAATGGATATGCGTGACTTTGAATACACATGCATTTAAAAAGAAAAACTTCCTTTCAATAGCTTCTGGGTATACAGAATTTCTCAGGTGTTGTTTCTTTCGGTTAATAATGAATTTTTTTCTGGCAGCTAGTCAGTAGCCACAAAAATTTTGCAATTAACTGTTTAGAGGTAGTATTTTAAGAGGATGAAAGTTTGACGAAAAATGGAAGTTCAGAGTTTTCCTGATTTTTAATATTATATTTCAGTCTGACTATGCTAATTTTATTGTAACTCGGTAATAACTCGCTATAATGATATTATTTTTCATACATTAATTGTATAAAACGCGGGAGATGTTTATTTTTTCTATGCGATACGTGATCGTTGAAACTCCTGAAAAAAAGGCAAATAATATAATCGTAAAAAGTTGGTAGAATGATATTTCTGTTTTACGGATATGTTTTAGTCAAACTTTTGTCAATTTCTTATCAAAAAATTTCGACTGAGTCATAATTAGTGAAATCCGACCCAGTGTCCAGATAACGTTTAGTAAAAGTGCCATTTTTTTATTTATATACCCAGTGTCTTCGTGCCGGTCTATTAAGAAAAGGAAAGAGTAAAGGTTGAAGTTTATCTTGCCGTTACCATTAGTCAATGATAATTTTTAAATACTACCTGAGAAAAGTGTCAAAGTGGCTGTGACCGATGAAGAAATGTTTAAATAATTCACGTTACAACTGTAAATGTGAACGCATCTTTTTCAATTTTCATAATAGGAATAAATATCTTGGTATATTCGTGAGTACTTTCTCTTTGAATTAATATTGGTAGTCAGTGGCAGATTTTGCCCAACCTAGGTTTACAAAACATACTTTGTTTCTGTCGTATTGTTAAATTTATATATGTTGCTTGACAAGAGCAAAGATGAAACGGCGCAAGGGTTTTGAGAGCTCGTATGGCCCTACAACTATGAAACAAAGGAGTCTAACTTAACGATATACGTATATGGAACAAAAATCTTAACAGGATAGAAGTCTTGATTGAATTTTTGCGACAAAGCTGAGATTTGTGGTAATAGTTAAACAATTTACTTCCGCGGATTAATTTAGCTTATGCTATTGATTACGTTGTTATGCTATATTTAAACATAATCTGCACGTGGTGAAGAGTAAAAATTTCTTCTTACTAAGCAGCAACAAATCATTGTTGAACAAGTGATATTGTAATCACGATTAGTCGTGTTATCTGAAGCAATAGTAATTACTAAAAATGAGACACTTTATTGCTGTTTACTTATTAACTTGACACTGGTAGTCAAGAGAACATGTTTTACTATATCTCAGAGGTCATTGGCAATAAAATTAATGCGATATCTCTTCTCTTAACTATTAAGCAATACCTTGTAGAGTAAATACCAATACATGTTTTTACAAATGGATGTTGTGTAGTATTAATGTTGTAAGCAGCAATAAGGGTGTTCCTTATTTTCGTTGCTAATTCAGCAGTTGCACGTATATAAAAGAGAAGGATCGCGGAATATCGCTTTAGCAATAACGCCATGCTTAATCACATGATTTGTTATGACACTGTTATTTAAAGAAAAATTCTATTACAATGAATTTATTAAAGGAATTGTCATTATCATTGTCGATATATACATGTACATTCATATTATTGTGTTTCATTTCAGTTTGATACGTTAATCTGACATAATTAAATATGGTACAGCTCCGTATGTACCATATCCTTAAAAGGATGTATAGATATTGTTCTCTTTAATTCAATTACTTTAATTGTCATTTTCAACATTTAAGAGAAATGACACTATAAAGTAATAAGATAATCATTTACTAAATGTTAGGGTAATTAAATTAAACTGTTTCTCTATAAATGTGTATAAATATTTTACTGTTACTTAACAAGTCGTAAAACGTGTTACTTATTTTTCAAATATTCTAGGGAATGGATAATAGTTTTCGAGTATCCACATATAATGCATAATCTTGTACTGTAGTCATTCCTAGTGTCTGGCAATTTCAGTGTAATTCATTAATTTTTTCCACAACGTTGGACAGTAATCATATCGCTCGTTTATTGTAAAAATGGCAAATTTCCAGTTACGTTATGTTCATGTCTGCAACAAACATTTTTCTTGTAATTTCTTAGTAAATTTACGTGAATGATTCGACCTTATTCTTAGACAGCTTCTGGTCTACCATTCACATAACATTCTGTTTCTTTTTTCTTGGAGATGTTCTCCAAAAACTGATTCAAATAGATTCTTATAACTTTTCAGTATTGGATTCCTTAGTACCAGTTGAAACGATTCATAGTTCTCGCTGTATATTCTCTTCCCAACTGTTGAGACTCTTTATCATTGTCTGAAACATTCTTGATGGAATTGTTAGAAGAAAACGAAGCATTTCTTTTCGAGTAACGATTTGTTTCCCAAAAGTAATATTAAACTGCTGAGTGTGACATTGTTTTCTTACATTTTGCTTCCCGGTATATTATTTACATCACGAATTAAATTTCTGTTTTATTGCTGATGACACGTTTCAATCATTATTGTGGTAAACTGTTTTTATTAGCTGGATGACATTACAGGAGGCTTTCAGCCTTGGATCAAGACTCCTTTGTTTAAACAAACGTGCACCGTTAAACACGCATTTAAGCCAGTGAAAAGTAACAGGCAGTTGAAACGAAAGGATCAGGAATATGCCGCTTGATGTAATCGATTTGTTGCGTTGTTCAAGTTCGAATGAGAAAAAGTTCAAATGCTCTTGATCAAATCAGTATTATACCTAAAATGAATCAAAAAGTCGAAGAACCATATCACTTGAACAGAAGCCGTAAAGCAGGAGCGTGAGAGATTAATAGTAATAATTACGATTAAATGATAATATTAATATTAATTATAAGAACTGTAGTAATGGTAATTCGTAATGAAACGGAGATGTAAACTTTCTGGAAAGATTGGATCGTTTTTCAAATAACAACTACTTCTGTTTTTGAAAAATGTTGATAATTGTTTGAATAGATAAGGGGAGGAAGAAAAAACAAAAAAAAAAACGAAGAAAAGGAGGATATTGACTTGGATATTATCGTAGATATATCTTAATATGTAATTTTGGTTTTCTTTTTCTAATTGCTATATCTCGTAAGTTAGTTATCATAGTTTTAGCAATAACCGTTTGTGTTACTAATCTCTACTTGTACTTTTAGCTACTATTTCCGGAAGTGTGTTTCTCTTCGCTTCGATTGAAATTGGTGGTTCACGCTCTTCTTTTCTCTACGCGAAACGAAACTGTTGACACAAATTAGAGTAAAAACAATAATAAATTGTAAAGTACAAGCAATCAGCTATCCTTAAATTATAAAAGTCAGCTCAAATGCGTGTAAAAAGCCACTGTCTCGGATATATTAAAAGAAAAAAAAAAGAAAAAAGCGACGCGTATATTTTGTATTGCGATGAAATTTAATAATATCCGAACGAAACTTTCTCGACATTTTACATCTCTAATGTTAAACCAATAAGATCGATTTTGTCTCTAAGCGAAGTTATAAAATGCGAGGAAAGAGTGTAAAAAAGAAAAAAAAAATGAAAAAAAAAACAGAGGACTCTAGAGCCAAATATTTTTGGACATACAGGGGTGTAATTGGGCAGCGATTAAGATTGTACAGAGGAAGTTGACAAAAAGAAATGAGAAATCTAACGAAGTACACATACAGGTATGTCTGGTGTGTAAATACATAGATATACGTGCATAAAGCAGGCATATATATCAGGATACCGTCGGCATAGTGACTTAAAAGCGCTTACAATTATTACGATGTACATTTGCTGTGTTTCGCGAGCGCAGCTCGCTATACATTAAATAATGTCTGCATGAGGCGACCGTCGATTTGCGAAAGGTTCGCCCCCCAACTACCGAAACTCACGAAGACAATACGTGCTTTGAACGAGAATTGAAAAATAAAATGTATAAAAAGGACGAAAAAAAAGACGAAACAAAAAAAAAAAAAGAATACACGAAACGCGCAAAATACTACACATTATGGGATGAGTTGCCATATACGAAAGAAAAAAAGACTATATCGTTTCTCGAGGGTGGAGAAATAATTAAAATCGAACCGAGCGTGGGAGTGGGTGCTTTGTAGACGGTTAACGTATGAGTGTAATTACGGTTATTCAATTAAGGGATAAGAAAACACTAGTATAAATCTAGCAAACATTCTGCGTGAACAGGTGAAATTAATCCAGTTCTTGTAGACGGTCGCTCGTGCGAATGGATCAGATCCTTCGTCGCAACTCGACGAGTAATAGTGTGTTATCGTGGTACAGAAAGTTATAATGGGACAAAACCTATAAAAAAAAAAAACAAAGAAATCTTGAAAATAAAAAAAAATCAGTACGATGGTTTGTGCCACTCTACGTCATGTACATAATGAATCTACGGTGCGAAAGTGAAAGGGTGTATGAGTCGCGTATGTATGATATGCAGTGTGATAGATGAGAGAGAAAAGATATACATAGAAATATGTGATGTGTATATACACACTATATATAAATATATATATAAATATATATATATATCTATATATACGAATATATTTCCATAAGTATGGAAATATTAAGATATATTTGTAAATTCTGTTATTTGAATGCATTATAAATATTTTAACCTCCTGTAATGAAATATTTAATAAAAAACGTTACCAACCAATCCGTCTACACTTTTAGCCAGTATGTTTAGGGTATGTGTGACACATAGAACAACTTTCATCATGTGCGATAGTACAAAATAAAAACAGCTGTGTATATAGATACGCCCCCTTCGATTTAATTACGATTACGTTGCGACATTATCGAGAACAAGAAATAAAACTTGTAACTGTTCAAACGGTTCGACACGATTCGATGCACGTTATTCCATTTCGTTTACATGCGATAACAAGACACGAGAAACATAAATGTCGTTTGTAAATAGGGAACGAAGAAGACGGTCAAAGTATCCTGTTAGCGTATTCTGAATATGTGATGAGATAATCTAGCATTTGATTATGGTAGACACGCCGCTTAAATTCGTTTGTATAAAGTGGACATAGTTTAAAATTCAGGTTCAATCGACTAATGAAAGGTACGACGAGACAATTATTTTAAAAGATACGTTAAACTAAACTGTACAAAATGTTGCTTTTTTATACACATATATTTCTTGAGATTTATACATAATATATATGTAAAATTCATATAAGGACAGATGATTCTATGGAAGAGAGGGTCTAATTGTAAAAGAGCTACAACTTTCTTAAGGGACTTAACGAAAGGATCCGGTGTATTGCATCTGCTGGATAGATAATATATAAATATATATATATATATGTAATAATAATAATTATCTTACATAGTAGCGTAGTAAAAAATTATAATAATTTGTAATACGATTGAATTAAAGTAAATAAAATAAGTTTAATGTATTTTTCGATGTGGTTAAAAGTAAGCGAATAAAATATTCCATGTATGATAATTATTAAACATCGTAAGTAATTTTAGTTGTTTTCCGGGTAATCTACGTTTTATTACAATGTCGTTATTTTTATTGCATTTCCAGCATTTACGCGACTAGTAATAGGAGTATGATGAATAATAAAGTGACAGAAATCGATATTTTGATATCCTTTACTTAAATTTTATAGTCACACTTTCTGGTTAATTATGCGTGTCCACCATTGAATTTTTTTTTATTATAAATTGCGGAATTATACAGCTTTGTGTGCAATCGATCCATAGGACTTCCGTTATGTAAGAGTGTGCATGTATGATGAAGTAAGCGGCACAGATACTGCATTATGGTTTCACATAAATGTGAAACTGCAGAACAGCTATCTCTTCTTCGATTTTGATCATTTTTAAACATGTTACAGAGCAACATTTTGGAAAAACCTTTTTCTATTCATGGAACATTTGTCGATTTCTTTCAGTTTCCAAGATATTCGCAGAAAAGCTCGCTATCGCGCAGCAAATTTTGGCTATAAATGTTTGTTAATTTGATTATTGATTGCTTTTCAATTTATCTTCCTGTTTGTAATCTATAAGTACTCCTACGTATCCGGCAGGTAGGGTAACTGGCGGTTGGAAATTATGATATAATCAACAAGTCAAATTAATGCACTAATTAATTGGATTTGTTAATCGCCATATCTAACACATTTTTTAGTTTCCAACATGTTACTGTGTACGAGATTTTAAGTTTCAAATCTTGCCCCAAACAAGAGATAAGTCGTGATGAGCCATAACTGATACACAGATGTAAATTTATAGACGGAATTATCTATATCTTGGGTAATATCTTGGAAGTTAAGAGAGATAGATGGTCGCATGTATTGAAAAAGTGATGAAAAATGTTGAGATTTACGAGATATTTAAGAATCATCGAAATCAGAAAAAGGGATGTTTGGCAGTTTGACTTACATAAAATAAATTTTGCGTTAAACATTTTTATAATTATGTTCCTATATCTTTCACTTCTCTTGTTAGATCATAGCGTTGAAATGATATTGAAATAGATTCAGTGAAACATTTTCTCGAGAATCGATAACCGGACGATTATTATACGTACTTTTCTTTTATCGAAAGGAGTATATTTTCTATTTATAATGTGTTTCGTACAAATTATTTATGCGTGATTGAATTTATTATAAGCATGTGTATATGTAATAAATTATCTGTTTCAGCTGAAGCTGAATTGCTTAATAATATTTATGTACGTTAAACCTTATCATTATCTACATATACGGATGTGGTATATGGTACTCAAGGAAGTCCGTTAAAGTCGTACAAGATTCTACACATGAGATGTGACAGTAAAAATCTGAATTACGTAGATAATGAGTCTCTGTAGGTACTAATTTATCATTAAATTACGCTATTTTAAGTAATAATTACAAACTTTACTGAACAATCTTTAATCAATAGTCTCAGATCTTATTATTCATTATTAGATACGTGTTGGATCACATCAAGAATCAAGGAACTAAAGCGTATATTATTAAATTTGGAGTTAACCTGGGTAGTTCTAAAAGTGAAACACATACTTTAAAGGATCCAAGGTTATTAAATCTTAATACATCACAAAATTCACAATATACAATAAATACAATGTTAATTTGATACTTTCTTTTTCACGTTATGCAGTCATCTCCGGAACAGTGTAGGACAGTAACGGTTTCCATTTATTGTGCTGTCTAGTTGAAGCTATCCTCGACTTCCCTACCGCCTCTACCCCTACTTCCATCCCTTAAGCCGTAACGACCGGCCGAACCAAAAACCTGCGACTCTCTGGAATTGAATCGCGTCGAAGCGCATAATTAAGAGGTGATAACGGAACGATTGCGCCACAATAAGAATAACAAAGAAAGCCGTGCGAAGTTTTCATAATCGGCTTGATCATTCTCTCGCGGGATTCCGTGGCAGTCGGACGCGCTTCAAAACTCTCAACCCATCTCTCCCTCGTCTTCACCCTCTTCACCCTTATACTTTCCCTCTCCGCTTCTACTGCTGTTAACTCCGCGTTCCTGTCCACCTATTCGTCCGTATCCCTTTCACGGGACCCTAATTCCCGTCTGACTTATCCGTCAGGGCGCGTTGGAAGGGTTGCGGAATCGAAGTAGGCGGGTTCGCTCGGGGATAGAGAAAGAGAGAGAGAGAAAGAATTGTTCTTTCCGATGTCCATTGTGGGGTTCGCGTAAGCCCCGCCGCGAGGAGTCGCCGTGTCACGCCGGGTCGATCGAATAGCGACGGACGAGAGAAGGGGAGGCGATAAAAAAACGCAAGTCGGTGCGAGGAGGATGAGACAGAACGGCCGCCATTGCCAGCAGTGCCACCTGGCCGTGGTATAGTTAAGCGTAGGGGGTCAGGAGGTGAGTATTGACGCGACTGCGCGATCCCGTCGACGCGGTGCAAAAGGGTAGCGATTTCGCAGGCGGTGGGGAAACGGCTGCTGGAGCGACAGAGAGGCGACGAGACGACGATAAAGGAAGAGGGGTTTACGAGAGAGGGAGGAAAGGAGTCGAAACGCGAACGAGGGAAGAAGAGGGGACGGTCTGAAAAGAGAGCTAACGGGCCAGCCTGGGTTCGATCGCTCAATATTCATCCCTTGGCCGGACGAGAACAGCGGCTCCAGACGAGGGCCACGAATCGACCCTTCCTTCCTTTGCGTCCTCGCCCGCGGAGCTGTTCGATCGCGGCACTGTTCCACCAGAAGACGGTGAACAAGATCAGCAGCAGGAGCAGCGGAACAGGCCCGAGATAAGGGATTCCTAGTTCGTTCGTGGTGACACGCGAGGGTGATCGGGAACGTTCTCCTCTCCATCTTTCGTTTAACCGATCGGAATGGAGGACAAGAAGGTCGAGCAGTATTACTCGCCGCCGCCGAAGCTGGGCAAATGGGAGGGTTTTAGGGTCTTTTTATGGAACTCCGAGACTGGACAGTTCCTGGGGCGCACAGGCGCTAGTTGGGGTAAGTTACGTCCATTCTTCTCGTCTATCATTCTCATTTCCCTCATGTTCATCGCGTAGACGTAGAATGGACTCGACTCCAAGTGAAATCGAACCTGTGATCTTTTACGTCGCCCTTAGTGTTTTGATTACGCAATCTTTATCGGGAAATTGCTACATTTTTCGCGCGTACACGAGCACATTGCACGAATTTTCTCTCTGTACCAGTAATATTAAGGTCGACGTATATAGATTATTCACCAAATGCATGGAACATGGTCGTCTCTGACACGATCGATAGTTTCTTTGGAATATCTTGTGAAATTTATCACGATAAATCAGAATTCGTTTATCGGATAGAAATTTAACCCCGTCTTTCCCTTTCCTGACGTAAATCGTCGCGATATACGCGCGCACTGCAGAGCTTGTCAAGGATATACACGCAAAAGAGCTTTCGTGCTGTCTTCGAAATAATAAAGACGCTCGGATCGTAGTTTAATCGATTTCCCCTTAGTAACGTTAATATCAGGCATGTGCGATTTTCTTCGCCTCCATTTACCACGATCCAATTGCGCGTATCTCTACGAAGCGTGTTACTAAACTGTGTAGTAAAGAAGTAAATCCGAGATTTTATATTTATATTCATTTGTACACTTAAAGAAATGTTGTTCGAAGCATCTCTCAAATATATCAACGTGCAACGGGAATCTGTATTCACTGGGTGCGTGAAAGAATGTTGAACGGCAATTCACAAATGTTTCGTCTTATCTAGCGGCGTGCGTATCCTGTTTCGATATAGCTGGCAATATCTTTCTTTTATGCGTCGCAATTTGACGGTTGTCAATCGAGTGTTTAAAGAAAATGTTTAGAGGGGCGGTAACCCTTCCAGGATGTCCATCGTTCTATTTTTGTCGTCCATGATGTGACAGGAAAGAGGAGCAGACGCTATCTAAAAGTATTCCCTAGTCTTTCTGTCTAAATTCAAAAAATCAGTTTATCAATTGAGAAAAATACTGTAATCTCATCTAAACTGAGCAGTGCATTAAATATTATTACGTCTTCTTCGAATTGATCTGTATTAAGTGATAGAAATATCGTGCTCGGAGACATTTGGATCATTTACAGTCAGAAATTACTGTAAATGGAAATTACCAATATTTTCCAATGATTCTGACAATTTTCTACGATACGGTTCGATGATGTATGTATATAACCGAGCACTCCATATTGTCATGTTATGTAATACAATTGCGGAAAGATTCGACCTATTATTACACTCTGTTTGGCATAAAACAAGTTACGACTATTATAGAAATGGTAATCTCGGTTTTATACAAATTTGCGACGATTAACAATTTTGTTGCCAAAACGATCGATTGATTTCTTTAATTGAATTCGTCGTGGCGTTAAGGGGTGGTTGTTCATTTGGAAAATAATGACTAGGAAATTACGGGTACTCAGGGGAAGTGGAATTTAATATAGCCAGAAGAAAAAGTGGATTACCTTATTTAGAAACTAGGTTCATCGTGCATCGCGATACCCACAAGTGTATTAAAGTGTTGATCCTTGATAATAGATTAGTATGCAAACGATGTTACATGGAATACGAAGTACATATCTCTTCATTTAATGAAATTACTATTCTAGCCATATATCTTCGTATTAATTCGTTATTACTGTTCATACTTCTCTCGTTTCACATTGAAAAATGTCCAGTGCTATAGCTACTCTACTTTGTACGCATTTATTATAGATTTGTTTCGCGCTGAAGCTTTCTCCCATTTTTACGCCATTTGCTTACTTACGATAGTGTCATTAAAAATTTGATTATCGCAAATCACAGCATCGATCTGTAATAAAATTGTTGCACAGATCATTGGATCATACTTCAGCCCTCACTTCTGGTTCTTCAATTGTCTGGCAATTATACCAAGTCTAATAGCTTTTGTTACATTGGCGACATTTATTGTAAATCTGTAAATATTGTATAACTTGCCTCGACATTTGAATCCGTTCTGTTGTACTCAAAGCAGCTTACTTATTCGCTTTCTCAGAACTACGTTCTTTCTACGTCTTTGTTCCCCTCTCTATTCTCTTGAGGTTGATCGACTTCCATCAAAATCAATAGAATCCAACGGTCTTACCACTCCGCGGAAATAGCCTACTCTGATTTCATACGCTCGGTTTGCCAGTAATTTGTACACTGCAACAAACATCCCTATACAATCTACAATTTCGCGAATATTTAAACAAATATTTCATTATTAGCGCAGAATACATTTTGTTGTTTTAGAAATTAATTATTCCGTTTGGTTTGTTCTGGCCTTTCAACAGAAAAATTGCATTTTGTGCGATAACGTAGATGTACGCGAACAATAGATTTTAATGTTTCATCGAGTATACAAGTGAATCTGTACGACCAATTAAAATTATTAATACATGTTATGGTAGAATATTACATGGGTGACTTTTTGGACATTTGTAACTTGTTGTACTTTCGTTCAAAGAGAGTGTACTATTGTGGTTGCTGTGGTAACGTAACATTTTCACAGTATTTTTTGAGATATCGATCACTCCGTATGCGGAACGCGACGGCGCCACAAACTTAGAAGCCACCACGGTTCTTTCGTGAAATAGGTCATTGATATTGTTGCATCTACGGTCGAATTTCTGCGCAGTGAATACTTGCTATTGTCGCTTTTATCTCGCGAATAGGCAATCAGGATCGTCCCTCGGAGAACACGCGGAGGAATTCTTCGTGAAATTTTTCAAACGAAACGACCGAGCACTTGGTAGTGTTCTCAGATACGTGTCTAAACTTTTAACTTCCCAGGCACATTTATTAAATTAACGAACTGTACCGTCGACGATAGCAAAAATAGCGCCACTGACTAAGTTCTCATTAAATACTTATGTGTTGCGCGCACGAGACTTAATTCAAGGTCTTAACGTCGCCTCAATTATAGGATCGTAACTATTTTTATGTTTGATCTAATGAAGCAATATTTATAGCAGACGGGAAATTTAATAATCTAACGCGCTTTAATCTATTTCAATTTGCAATGAATAAAATTACATTTAATAATATTTATGTATTACAAATTTGTACTGCTATTGTTAGCTTCAAACGATTGTTAATTACTGAAATAACATTTAATCGTTAACTTTTACGGTGCAACGGACGGTCACGTTTTGATCCTTTGAGGATAGATTACGCGGAGTAGATGCCCATCAAAAGATTCTTATAGTAAACTCGCATCACTTACTCAATATCAATTCAGGCCAATTAGACGTTGGATCATAATTGTCTCGATGTTGCAGACTTTAGTTACTGCTCGGACACACCAAAGAAATTATTGCCATAAAACAATTGCTTCGCTGGTAATTGGTTAAACCGACTGTGATCTCTTGTCGTTCGATTGATAACTTCGGAGATTTCCAATAAGCGTACCGTTTACACATTTGGAGAACGTTACCATTTACATTCAGCTATAGATCACGTAATGGGTTCCCTACGAAGCAATCGAGGCGTTAAACTGATTTATCAACGTTACTCGTGTAATGTTACTTTGGAGAACGATTAATTCATTAATTTCTCGATTGCAGCGAAGATCCTGTTATTCTACGTTATTTTCTACGCGGTTCTGGCTGGCTTCTTCGGGGCGATGTTGACCGTTTTCTACCAGACGTTGGACCCTAACGCACCGAAATGGCAGCTGGACAATTCCTTGATCGGGAGCAACCCTGGACTCGGTTTCAGGCCCATGCCCCCTGCAAGCAACGTCGAGAGTACCTTGATCTGGTATAAGGCCAGCGATCAAGGCAACTACTTGCATTGGACCGACGAACTGGACAAATTCCTCGAAGGTAACTTATTTCTGTTTCATAAAGGGATCAACTTCCCGACTTTACTTCTAATATTTCATTAAGTAGCGCGAGTTGTTCCACCAGAATGCTTGTCGATGCTTACTCGTCGACGTGGCAACACAAACCCCTTGGTTATATAATTTGGAGGGTGTCCAACGCGTTCTAATAATTTATTTATTAAAGAATGTAGAAGGCGTAAATAGCGTGGGATGCGATCTGCTGTTAGTAAACTAAGTGTTAACTATGAATACGTCGTGGGACATCGTTCCCATAGATATATCACGACGCTAATATTAACGGATAAGCGAGAAATTTGTCTTTGCCCTAACAAAGCAGTTACGTCAGGAGCCCGTTAAATCCGGTCAAGGTGAGACCAATCTTTGGATCAAAGTTCGAACGATTTTATATTTCTATACGTGTGTATATTGATTATGTACATACATGCGTGTGTGAAATGTGAATTGAATGTAACGCGGTGCGTATAAGGGAACGTTGATCCTTGGAAAGTGATTTGACGAATCAGTAGTTACGTGGATAACATCGTTAGGCAAATGTGTACGATGATCGTTTAGAAAACGTGTTTTTTTATCTGTTCAGAATACCACAATCCTACTGCGACGACGAATGGTGCCCGAACGATCTGCGACTATGGAAAACCACCGGCACCCGGCAAAGTCTGTGACGTAGACATATCCAGCTGGGGACAGTGCACGAAGAACAATAAATATGGCTTCAATAAATCCGCACCTTGCATTTTCCTGAAGCTGAACAAGGTATCTGGCCTCTCTCAACGAGATCAATGCATTCTAAAACCGGGAAATTTCATTTATCTACCTCAAGCGTCCGTGAATATTTAGAAGAAATCGATTTTTCAAGTAGATTCGACTCTTGTCGTCGTTCCACGACGTTTGTATAAACGAGAGTGATGATCTGGTTCTACTTTTGTTACCAGACAGACAGTAGTAATGGCCAGTCAATGATGGCAGTAGATACCAGCCATCTCCGATCGAGGGGCTGCCTTAGAGTGGCCAAAACCACTGTCTAGTCCAGTGGTTCCCAATCATTTCTAGGATACGGAACACTTTCCTAAACGATTTTCTTTAGTGGAACGCTTACTTAAATTAAACGAACTAAAAAATTGAACGATGTTCTAGATTTTCGGCTGGCGACCCGAGTATTATAACGACACAAAGAATCTGCCAAGCGCTATGCCAACTGATCTTCAGGAGCATATCAGACAAGAGGAACACTCCAACAGATTGGACACCGTGTGGGTGTCGTGTGCCGGTGAAAATCCAGCTGACGTTGAAAACATGGGCGCGATTCAATACCTCCCGCGTCGTGGCTTCCCTGGCTACTTTTTCCCATTCACAAACACCCCCGGATACCTCAGTCCCCTCGTAGCAGTTTTCTTCGAGAAGCCTAAATGTAAGTCGTGAGAGGTGTACCTTCGCAATATTTTATCGGATCCTCTCGCTGAAACGTTTCCTTCATATTCAGACGGTATACTGATCAACATCGAATGTAAAGCCTGGGCGAAGAACATCATCCACGACAGATTCGAAAGGCGCGGCTCGGTACACTTCGAACTGATGGTGGACTAAGCATCCTAGGCCAGCCACCTTTTGCAAGACCACTACCAACTGCGTCCAAGAAGAACCTAGGAAGAAGGAGAATAAGAGAAGTTTCTTTTTTAATCAATCTCGCTGGCGGATCGTGACCACTCCTTGCCTTCCTCCAGTATCCTCTGCCGACGATACCGCCGTTGTCGCATACTTTCTCGTCGTTTTAACATAAATCTGTCCGAGGTTTCACGATCATTTTCGCCATCCTCATCCTCGTCGCACGGATTCTCTTCATTCTGATCTTTACTGTCGTTTCTCACTGTCATGCTTCTCACTGTCATTTAAACGATGGCCGTTTTTCGATACCAGTTCATTTCACACAGCATGCACACAGTTCTCTCTCCCTCTCTCACATCGCACGCAATTCGCCGCCGTCGCTTCCACGGGCAACAGCATTTTATCACGGAGTGATAAAAAAGAAAAAAAAAAAGAAACAGGAAGAAAAAGAAAAAAGAAACGGACCAGCGAAAAAGAAATTGGCCATGTACAAGCTACGTATGTATCTATAGTTATGTATGTATACATACGCACGCGGGTGAGCGTACGTATCAGGATGCACAAAAGAACAAAATGCAGTTTAGCGGGAAAATTCTGCACAAAAACCAGCGGCGGTATCACTTCTTTCTAACGGGGGGGCGAGAATGGGAGTGGTCTAGTCGCATCGTGATCAATAAATATCGTTCGGGGTATCAGTTGAAGCGCGTAAGGGGTTTTCCACCTTCGTTCCGTTGCCGGTCTTTTCGCAAGTTTTTCGCTTTACGTGACCTGCTGATTTCCTCGGTCTCGTTACGGACATTATCACGCGCGCGCGCGCGCGCGCTTAACAAGATTTCATTTTCCCCGCGTTGTTTTCCTCGTGTCGGTCGATGCTTTCGCCCGGTCAACGAGACCGCTAACGTGTAGGGTACACCGAGGATACTTGATACCCTTTAGTTCGTGCCACGTAGACGTATTAATGAAATCCTAAAAAGACGAAAAAAGAAAAAAAAACAAGATGTTAGTGTCTTTACGCCCGTCGGTACGGTGCACCCGGCACGGTGGAACTTTTGATTTCGATACTCCACGAAGAAGCTCTCGGACGCGGCTCTCGCGGCGAATTTCGATCGAAAGTTCCGTCGTTTCCGGCTCAGGAGTGTTTGCGTGTCTGAACAATCGAAATTCACACATGCGCAGGTAGAGCGTGCGTTAACAGGCTCTGTTTCGTCCGAGTTCGCCGACGAACACGCCGGAACGGAACTAATCGCGATCGCATTTGGTGTACGACGGTTTCGTGCGGTGGAACTTTTGATTGGAAATCCCCAAATTTTTGTAAACCCTGACGGTAGAATTTGCAATTTATTATTTCAACGGTAGGCGTGTGTGACATGGCAAACTGTTAACGGGGCGCTGGGAACGATTACGGGTATCCCTGCTAAATTCGATCGATGGTGAAAAAAAGAAGGAAAAAACAGGTCGTACTCGGATTTTAATTTGAAGTTCCGCCTGTACGGGGGTAGACGATTATACCGGTGTTGTATACGGTGGGTGTGATTAATGGTGGTAACGTACAGTGGTAATCAGTGGAACGGACAGTATTAATGGGATAGAAGTAAAAACGGTGTGATTAATATACGATTTAAACGGGGTGAACAGCAGAAAGATGGTTATTGCGTTTCATTGTTGAAAGAGGCTAATATATATATATATATATATATGTATATGTATTACATATACGAAACAAGGGAAAGTGAACGCGTTTCGTTGTTGCTCGTGTATATATCTATGTAAGATGTTTTCATTTCACTCGAGTTGCTCAGATCTTTTGAAAATAATCGATGTACTTCGAATCGAAGGAATTCACTTGGCCACGGAAATGAAATAAACAAATTCGGCTGTTACCGCCATTAACGTTAACATGATGTATATAAGAAAAAGATTTATGGGAGACGAGAGCGAAGGATACCTAAGTAAGATCTCGTTGGATTTCGATTAGTCGACAAACAGCGCGCAGTTTGCACGGGAGAAGTTTAATCAGCCTAGTGATAACCGTACGACACTGTATGAGATATGTATTTATGATTATGTATATTGTACCGCATGATAATATCTAGCGCTAGTCCACGCAATCGTATAGTCGATAGGTTGTAATCAAACAGTCCGAAGATCAGAGGTAACGCGTCCTGTTTCTATGGTACTTAATATCTCGATCGCTGCATCGTCCCGTCGAATTTATTTGAAGACATCCATTTATGCGATCTCTTGCAATTCCAGTCGGTAAGAACAATTTCATTTTTCGCTGAAAACAAAGTTCAGTATCGTTTTTAACGTATTGCGGCCAACCGATGGTACGTACTTAATTTGTGAATGAGAATAGAATGTCCAGCCTCTGGTCTCTGGTCTGTCTGGCTTGAACTTAGAAACAAAGCTGGTTATCCCGAGAGCTTGTTCGTTTTTCAAAGGACAGCGCTTACGCGGCAGTCGTCGCCCTTTGACACCATTTCGGATCCTTGACTGGTGGTTTAAAGATGTTTGCTCGAGTCACGCCGCGAACTTTTAATCCCAACCACGTAGCGAGCGATGCATTCCTGGTACGATTGTTTGCAAACACCTATACGTTCACTACCAAAACCATACTGCCAAAATACAATCTGTTACATATTATATACGAATATATTTACATTCAGTTGCATTCTACCATTGTTTCTACCCGTTAATGTTACGTATCGTGCGTGAAAGGATCGAAGTCCAGCTGATCGATCCTCGTACTATTGAACCTTTCTTTGGGATTGACGAAACAGCGTACGAGTCCGTCTTACGTTTAAAAAAAAAAAGAAAAGAAAAGAAAAGAAAAGAAAAGAAGAGGAATAAAAAGAGTCTGATAGCTTGAGCGATCGATGCGTGGTCAAAGCAGCGTCAAAAGAAATTTCCTTTCGAATTCTCGACGAAAGCGTACAGAAGATCAAACGATCCCGACGATCCGGACGAAACACGATAGTACAAAGGCTATAGATCAAGCGATCCGAACGGGCGACGATTTCAGCAGTGAGCGCTGCCAAAAAAAAAAAAAAAGATGAGATCGATAATTTTATTGCTATTTATCAATCGACGTAACGAGCGATGATTATTATTATTCTTATTATTATTCATTTCTTGGGTCCTCGCCCGGAGCCATATTGAGATAAGAAAGAAAAAGAAAAACTTAATATAGATTAATCGTCGATGACACTATTAACTTTTAAGAAAAGAAAAAAGAAAAAAAGAAGCAAGAGACAGGAAGTAAGACAGTAGAGGACGCGATGAGAAAGAGAAACGCGAGGTGACGGTGTGTCAAACGGGAATAAAATCAATATATCGATATTGATAACGAAAGACGATGATGAATTACGCGTTGGTGGTACTCAGTGCTGTTACCAGTTACTACACTTGTATCCAGTGCACCGATCGAGACCGATTATATATGTATATTCATCATTGCGACTGAGCTGTTTCTAATAATGAACATCTGTTGTTGAAGTGTAAAGATTACGGTCCCGGGTATACGCGGAGGAGAAACGGAGGGTCGAAGGGAAGCCGCAAGGAAGTTTGATATCGAAGAAAAATGTTAGCCACGAATCAGGTTCGGTCGTATTACGAGTAATCATGCTTAAAGCTTCTTTAGCTCGCCGTGACGAATGTCAGCCTTTCGAAACCGAGTGGATGTATTCCAAGGGGACGGGGTAGAGAGCTGTTAAATATTCCAAGCACCAGCCGAAATAGCCATACACTGTTCACGGTATTTCGCTGTCCCGCAAAACTACGGTTCATTCGCCGGATCGAATATTCGGAACATGTTCCCTGTGTGATAACTGTTGACTCAATTAGCGCTTTAAGTATGCACGTGAAACGTATGCGTATGAGAATAGATGAAACCTTCGATGGTAACGAAAAATGTGACGAATCCGTAAGTCCTAAGGTATATTTAAAAATTCTGTACGGAGTATATCATAAAATTAACGTAACACTTAATATACATTAGACGCTATATATATATATGTATAGACAGGATACGCCATTGTAACCTTTCCGTCTGTGACTATCTTTGAGTTATTTGTTATTCGAGGAACTTAATCAAATGAAACTTTTCTTCTCCTACAGACAGGGGAAAGATATGATCTCGAACATTATTTCCACGTGTATGATAATTTCAGAGAGACTCTCACGGAAATATTAACAACGGTATATCCTGCGTATAAGTTATGAATACCTCTAAGACGTTACCAAAGATTATTTTAACGTGACTCCTGAATAGCCCGTATAATGTTAGTAAAAAAATTCGACAGAACTCGTGATATCGTATGAAATGTGAACGCTGAAACAAAAAAGAAAAATGTTATTCTAATTAAGGCGACTAATCTCGATAAGTAACCTGAAATGGGACTCGTATATTGTATCGCGTATATATGCATGCACACCCGTTACATATTATCCGTTAAATTACCCGGCGATATGTGTGCGGTAGATTATACTTAACGATTAACCTATGTTACATACGCGCGTTGGGAACCGCTCACTTAAACGCGAGATTAATCTATGTTGATGCATTAAATAGAGGATTTACCACGTTAAAAATTTCAATACTTCGATACTTTAAACGAGGAACTAATTTCTTGTAACGGGACACCGTGTTGTTGATTCTTAGCGTTAGATTCGTCTCCGTGCCCTCTGCTTCCCTTTGCCTCGGACTTCATTAGCGATCGTTCTATGAAAATTAGAAAGTGTTGATTAAAATCGAGGTTCGAACGTTCTCAGCCACACCGTTGAACACCGCGGAGCCAGGAAAGATCTGTTCTTGCTCGCATATTAAACGAAGAATTCGCGAGCCGATATACTTCGAGAAAGGGAATTGTTGGACACGCGTTAGCATTCTTTAGGGGTTAAAATTGCTCACTAGCCACGACTGCGTCTACTTTTCATATTCTTGCGACTTTCTGTGTATAGGGAAGAGGTTTATCGACGCAAGTTAATCGAACGTTGATTATGAGGCATAAAAACAAGTATAAAAGAAGCATCGTTACCAAAACGAGGAAGAAACGGACGAATGACCCTTGTGTCACGAGGGGCAGGATTTTTCAAATGTAAAGAAACAGCCATGAACGTTTATGTTATAGCGCAGGAGTTCTTCCTGTAACCATCGATGAAGTTCTACTGCTGTAGAGTACGGAGACTTGAACCTTTGCCGTTCCGAGATGTCGCATTTGGGTCTTCGTGTATCTACAATTGTTGTTGTCGATTAAGAAAATTATGTATTTAGAACAACCACTACGATCACCCTGATTGTTAGATGTTTAAGATAATACCGTTGATAGTGTCGAACTGCGTCGTCAATGTATAAGCTGTCAAGAGGCCTGTCAGTATCATGTAAACAAAAAGAAACGAACACTACGAACGTACCTTGTACGACTCGCGCATTGCGAAGTTGCAAACATCAATTTGAAGCGATCAGAAATGAAACACTCGTACTAACACAAACTCGAACTTGCACAGCTCGATCTTTCGGCTTTGTACATTAAAGCATGCGTCGCATCTTAAGGAGAATGATTTTCTGGTCGATGTAGCGAAGAAGTCTCAATTCGTTGGAATTATACACCAGAATGGAAACGTGAAACATGACGTGGACAAATTGCAGTGTTCGAAATAGTTATCGGATTCCGAAGGGACTCACCTTTCGAGAACTTTATGTGTGTACAAGCTTTCGACCCAATACCGTTGCGATACCACTTTCGACTTCGAAACACGACCTTCAACCTCGGTGACAAGATCTTTAAGCATGAGTACCTGGTAATAACATAGAATGAGATGGCATGGCTGTTGATATCATTATGCTTGAAATGTGTTATGAAAAATAAACAGAATGTATAAAAAAACTTCTCGTTACAACTGGTTCTTTCGAGATATCTAATCTAAATTGTGTTTAACGATAATTTAAACCAACATTTCAAGTAATTTAAACGTTTAAATGCAACACACGCGGAGCGAAAAAAAACACAACCTTCCACTAGTACGCCAGGATCGGCACTGCGCGAGCTCGGCTCTCACCCCACTACGCGCGAAGCTTCCTACGCGCGCATGCGCACATAGCCAAACATCATTGTAATAAGTTGCGGACAGTTCTATACAAAGATTTTTGTATCTTTTTCATAAACTGGGGGATGGCTATTGAAATTAAGCTTAAGAATTATGTATTGTACAAGTATAAAGAAAGAATGAGAAGAGAAAGGACTGGTTATGTTAAATGTTATCGATAATTTCAAATGGAAATAAGGGATGCTAAGTGTTCGACCAGCAAGTATCCTAATAATATATAACCAGTCAATTAATATAGTTAATATTGTTCGCAGAGTGAGGTAGTGAACTTAATGAAAGCGCGGAGTGGCAAATAAATACATTTAAAATAGAATTATCGTAGTATTGTTAGTATTTGCGCGAAATACCTTCTACTCCTATTTTTTATCCGTGGCGCCATCTCTGTGAAAAGTGTCGAAACTGCTCGACCATTTAGTTCAGCCTTGTCTAAAGAGATGGCGCCACTTGTCATCAGTAGTTCACTTCGCTATCGGTAACGATGTGCGAACAGTTTCAGCACTTTTCGAAGAGATGGCGCCATGGGTCGATCAGTAGTTCACTTCGCTGCCGGTAACGATGTGCGAACGGTTTCAGCACTTTTCGAAGAGATGGCGCCACGGGTCTGGCGCTAGATTTTAAATTTAAAATTCTAGAAAAGCGAATAAAATTGACACGTACAATAGAAGGAAACGAAACGAAAGAAAGAATTTATTCGTATATTCTATATGGTATTAATTAAGAAATTTAGACTAGTAATCCCTTGTGTAAAACAATTTCCATGCAACACCAAAGTATATAAGGATCGATTGCATATAATTTAAAACATTATGCATGTGTGCCAATATGTAAGATAAAATATAGTGGCTTCAAATTGGTTTCGAGTATAGATATTATTTTAAAGAAGGAAGTTGAAACGTTTGTTTGGAATAGTTCATGATTATTATTTGGCGTAGTAAAATGGCACATAAATAATTTTATTTCTGTGGTCACGACTACAATTTCTAGGAAAACAACTCACGAGAACGCAAATCGATTTACTTGTTCATAAATAGTTTCTTTAGATATCGTTGACAGTATATATTAGCATTGCTTGTATTTGTTCACCACCCACGCGCATTCACATTGAAAAAAGAAGAGAACAGTATACGATTAAAGTACGAAATACAATAAAAAATGAATATCAAATACTTTAGTACCTAGCACAGACGCTACACGCAATCACTTCTCATAAAAATATGTACAAAATATATTTAATTAGTACTAATCACCGATACTAAACCTTACATCTGAAATAATTTAATCTTCCTCCGTCCAACTATTCCCTTAACATTAAAACTTAATGAATTTTGAACTTAACGTCACTTGACTGTATCCGTTGAATTCCGGGTTGGATAGATCCGAAGGGATCGAGTACAACACTTTCCAAAGTCCAATGAGAGGTTTTATTCGCAACAGTATGTGGTGTGTCTGACGTGAAGCGTTGTGTTCTGAACTATGAATGTGAGAAAGCTGCTTTCGCTTTTGGAGCCTGGAATACTTAAAGGAATTTTTTAAGGATCTTGGGAAGGGATAGTTTCATAGATTGGAGGGTGTAGTCAAGGGTCAAGGGCGAGTAATGGTTTAGGGCATACGACTGTTTGAGCTGAATCGGTATTTACACAGGACAGTGGATGGTAGGTAGGGCTCATGGGACAGTGCGTCTTCATCCGACATATCTCTCGTACAAAATGTTTTTCCTCCTCCATTGAATATTCTTCTGCGACGATTGTTCATTTTTCGATTTACTTGGCATACGGAGTACTTCCGCGTAAGACATTTCCAAACGTTTCAGTCGGGCTACCTCTTCCGACGCTGTGCTCGGTTTGTAGTCTCTGTACTCGAAACCATTGCTATTCTGATCATTGCCCGCGTTATTAACGCGTCTCTCCGGATTAGGCGAACCCCTTGTATTGTTCGCATAGTTGTGTCCATTGTGCGGGCTACCATTCAGATCGATGGCGAAGGGTTTAAATCTCCTCTTGCCGCCGTTGTTCGATCTAAACGGCACGTACTTGGAGTTCACCGGTGAGATCACATCGGCCGTGATTGGTCGGTCATTGGACGCGATCTTTTTATTATTAGCGTGCTTCTTCGACGTTCTCCTCGTACCATTGATCGATCGACAATCCAAACGATTCCCGTTACGCTGTTTCGCGTCCTTTGCGTTCTGTCCGTGGCCACGAATCGTCTCGTTATGCTTCTGCTGCTCGTTTATCCTGTTCGAGGAAATCGAGGTCTGTACGGTGTAAAGCGGCTCGGATACAGTGGAGGACAAAACGGAAGAGACAACGCTCTGGTTGTCGTCGGTGGTCTCGCTGGGTACGTCCTCCTGCGGTGAAATCGTCGACTGCCGTTGAGAAACGGGCGTACCCTTCGAATCATCCAGCAATGGTAACTTCTCACCCTCGTCCTTGGCTTCAGCGGCGCGTTTCAGGACACTGAATATCTCGCTGAACAGCTGCCTGTACTCAGGCGTCTTGCGGAATCTACTCTCGAACGGGCTGTTGTCGTCGTAGATGCTGAACTTGCAATCCTCGCCGTCGGCGATCGAGCAGAGGAAAGAGCCGGGTCTTCCCTCTGTTTGCGTCGCCTTGTTGCTGGTTTCGTCTGAGAAGCCTGAGGACAGTGTCTCCGCTTCGGAGAAGTCTGTTGGCGTAGCCGAGAACGCTTTTTTGCCGTACGTCTCGGTTTTTCCGCGCGTACCATTTCCACCGGTGGATTTCGTTGGCTCTTGTTGCGCGTCGATTTCCGACGTCGAATTCTGAAAACTGTTGAACTCGCCTGACATCTCCAGTTCCTCTTGCAACGACATGCAGGGGGTAGGGGCATTGTCCTTTCGCCGAAGCGCGGATCGCCTTTGAACTTCCAACAGAGCTTGATACTTCTCCACTAGAACCCTATACGGGTTGTTCAGATCGTTCGACACGGCATTCTTATCGTTCGTGTCCTGAAAACAGTACATTTACATGTCTTAAACGCTGTCGATCCTACAGAATATCGTTAATTTTTCGTATTAATGGTTTCTACTAATATTCTCTATATTACAGTAATATTTTATCTTTAAATAAAAATTACTTTGTTATGAGAAATTTGGAAATTTCAACGGAATGAAATTGGTGATGCCACTACAGTTACATGAGATTTATTTGTTCAAGAACTGTTTCACGAAAAGAATAATTAATTGTTGTACGAGATTTAGAAAAGAAATGATTATTCCTTTGAACTAGAAAATCGAATTGTTCCATTCAAGAGACAAGGGTGAGCGAATGGAAGGTAAAGGAAACGCCAGATTTATAGTATATTGAATAAAAAAAGCAATATTTTTTTGTTGTAAAAATATGTTTTATTTATAATTATATAAATCTGGCACTTACATTGTACAACGCAATTTTTACAAATACTTTGACTAGATACACTAAGAAGTTCAGTCATGCTCAAACGAACGGCATCGGAAATGAAGTACAACGATGAGAACTTAATTCTAAATAATAATAGTGAACAGCATCACCAAGTTCAATCTATTTCAGTTTCACTTTCATCTAACACATTTGCACATGGACAAATGTATGTGAAAAGAACTTATTCCCTAATTTCGTATCTGAACGCAATCCTTTTGCCCTTCTGTTCATTGCGAAATCAATTCCATTCAATTCATTTCAATGCGCGGAGCAAATGGTAATATCGACAAACTCTAAAAATATTACTACTAACATTTCAATTTAATGATGTATATAACATGCAAAAACGTTTCATCATTAATACGTGGCACTTTGCTCGCTTCGAGGTATCACCTCGTGACGGTGGTTTTCAATCAATGGTCCGCGGAAAAATTAAATGTACAATTAAAAATTGTTTCAGCAGAAAAAATATTTAAATGTACAATTAAAAATTGTTTCAGCAGAAAAAATATTTTTCCTTGTCCACGATCGACTTAATTTTGCGAATCCCGTTTCCTCAACTTCAAAAAAAGATTGAGAACCACTGTCTTACGATATTAAATTCGTAATGGTTATATACTTAATAATGTAAGTGCTCAGCTATAATTTTCATTTCATTTTACCTACACCTTATTTTAACCAGTCTTACTGAAAAAGAAGTTTAACAACGGGCGACTAATCGTCCTTAAAATTCCTTTTACTCAATTACATTTCAATAAATCTTCTGAATTATTGTACAAAATTAGAAACAATCTAATTCTAGGTAGAAGATGATATCTAAATAAAATGAATTTTAAAAAATAACATAAAGAATGAGCCTGTTAAAAGTTATTAATATCTAATCCAATCGTATGTAATTAATGGTATAATATCCCTCTAATTGCAAAATCGGCAAGTTTTTTTAACAAACTTTGCAGTCATAACGTTCCAAAAGAAACAAAGTCAAAAATGTACTCGTAAACTTCATCAATTTCAAAACTATCTTACAATCGATTAATCCACTTTCATCACTAATCATTTTGGACAATGTTTATCATCGGCTATCGGTTTTTACAGCTCAAAGCAGTTTTTTGCTACTTTCCAATGGTAAAACCTTTCTTAAAATGAAAATAGGTATCCGGAAAGGTTTCAATAACAACGGTACGATGCATTCGTTTTTTATGTACCATATCGTATGAAAGAAAACGAAAATTAACGATGGCGTTTTCCATATACACGCGATTGTTGTCCACAACAGCGAACGAAATTCTATATTCTCTTTTTTTGCCTTGGGTTTCTTAATCTTTTTTGCGTGTGCCTCCTAAAGCAAATAAAATTCGATTACTTTCGAAACGAAGTCCGTGTAACTTGAAACCCTTAGAAATAGAGGTACGGGATAAGTGTTCACTCGAATAACATCGTCGATATATCATTTTGGAAACGCGTCAAGTGTATGGAGTAAATGTTACTTAGAAGCTAGAAGAAATTACGTCGCTAAAGCAATGTTGAAAGACATAGAAAAGAAACTGCTCGTGCATGTATCGTCCGGCATAGAAAACAAGCAATATATAAGTACTAGAAATGAACAGAATTGAGAAATTACCTGAGGGAGCGATTCTGTATCTCGTTGACTGTCGTGTACGAGCGACTCAGCCACACTAATGTCATCGTATTCCTCTTGATTCAACATTACAAAAAGATCGTCGTGCGTACTTGATTCCATTCCTCGCAAACATCGGCCACATAATTGACCTCGTCTATGAAAGTCCCATATTAATGCATTAATAAAACTATTCATCGATATCGATAATTAAGAATACAAAATACAAATATTTTAATGTCTTCTAAAATGAACAATAATTTCGGAATTAATTATCGTGTTCGAATAGTCAGTTAAATTTACATATAACATGTATGTGGGGTATTGATAATATTTGAACTTTTAATGTAATCCAGTGTACATTCGAAAACCCTCAATTAAAAAGAAAATGGTTCCCAACGGTGCTTACCTTACTTCTTCGAGTGTGTTTATTTCTTCTTGAAGATTTTTCACATTTTGTGCTTTACTGCGCCAAAAGTTCAACTGTTCCTCTAACGCGTTATTCTCTTGCAACAAAGTAGCTAATTGCTGTCCAAGTTCAGAGACCTTCTGTTGTTCCCTTGCTCTTTGGCTTCGCGCCTCTTGCAACTGTCTCAACAACTCGGTAGCTTCGTCGTTTGATAGGGCCGCCGGTATGGATAGGTAAGCCTTTTGGTCGGACAGGGCAGCGCTCTGAAAAATATTTCCAGGCGTCGAATTAATGATAATGCGATCGATTATGCTAGTTCTTAATAATACAAACTATCCCGTCAATCGGTTGTACTAATTATTAATTGCAATCCCAACAACTTGGCAGGTTTATAATTCATTCCAAACTAATAGCAATATGAATAATGTAACGAGCAAATAATACCAATTATACATACTTTTATCACATCGTCCATAATTTGTATTACAATTTCTGTTCACTGTTTTCCATATAAATATATTGTGGAATATTTTGTACTACACCCAAGAAGATTGTATAAAGTAGATACAATTTTTAACTATTCTATCATTACACATAAACATTTTTGCGTGGTTAATTCTATTTTATTAGATTGTGTATCTTAAATATATATTTGGTAAACACCAGTACCTGTTGTATGCTGCCACCTTGCGTGACCGATGCTTTCCATAGTGCGGTTTGCGTTTGTGCGGTATTCGTCGAATGGATCGCAGTTTGTTGCCGGAGTAGACTCTCATGTTGCTCGGTTATTTTGTCGATTTTCTTTTGGAGTTCTTCGCGCTGAGCTTCTAGATTCTCGATTGTTAGACATTGGCTATTAAACAGATCCCGTGGAATAATACTTAAATAACATTGACCACAATTTCTAAGCATAATTATTTTAGCGAGCAATAATTTACATCCACGCGCAAACATCAATAATTGTTTGGAGCTCGATAATGAACGTCGCATTACGTACCTCTTGATTAATTTTTTATCACTGGTGTTCTCAATAACAAGACGATGATTGGCACGTTCCAAGTCCTGTATGCTGACTTCAAGTTGCTCGTAAATTTTTAATCGCGAATCGTTCACTTCCCTCAGGGCAGCCGTTTGTTTTTTCATGTACTGGAAAATATGTCACATTCCAACGTGAATGAAACAGTCACTCGTTAACAGGAATATTTCTGATTTCAGTTTTAATCAATTACGCAAAATTACCTCAATCTCTTGGGCCTGTTCTTCGATAGTGGTCTGGTGCGCTTTAATGATATTCTCTAATTCTTTATTCCGTTCCAGAAGCGTTTTACCGAGTTCTGCTGCCAATTGTAGATCTGAAATGAATTCCCAAACTAATTAGGAATTTTTTATATCGCAAACTTACGTTATTTTATATCGTCGAGGTACAGTTACTGATATTTAGAACATATACAATTCTGTAGTGGCTTCTTGGTATAATAACTACGCTTCAACATCTGAGAAATACCGAACACATTCATACTTCCGTGAAACCTGCCGTCTGTCATTGAAAAGACTTTCTTCTCATCAACCAATGTCGCCTTCCGGCATTTCGATTCATTTAAGGACTCAACCACGACTCGATCCATGATGCACCTTTAATATCACCTCTTCTTCTTACTAAAACGATTGGATGACAAAAAATCCCCTTGGGTTCACGGATAGAAAAAATGATGTTAAGATGTTTCCAAGCAGTTAAGCATCAAGCGGGACGTTTGGAACAGAATGACGACCTCCCGCGAACCCGTCGACGAGAAACAACAGTGCTCTAGCTAGATCCAAGGGCCAAGGACCTTTCCTGATGATCAAACGACCTAACTACCGTTTTCTTTACCATTCAGTCACCTTTTCCTGCTATTTTTATGCTTCTTGGCTCACTCGAACGTTAAACGACAGATGCATTTGGCGTACTGCACTCGTAATTCGATAACTTTTAGTTTTGTGGAATTTTTTAATAAACAGTTTTATACTTTGCAGAAGTCCAGATTGAACGGTGAAATATACTTAGTAGATTTCTTATACAATTTTCTAAAAATCGCAGAGCTCATGTTTTACAGATAACTTTAACCACTCTAATGTTAAGACTTACATTAAAGAAAGTGGAAGATTTCATGTGAAAATGCCATTTCTTTGACACTTTATCTCGTGAAACTCTAGAATTAATTAATAAATGAAGACATATTTAACAAAAATTTACATCACCCTTTAAGCCTGTTTCAAAAATGAATTGCATAATTTACCAATGAGTGTAATTACAATCTACTAAATGCTGAATTAAATCTATGTTTCTGATAATGAAATCTAATCGATAAATTTATCTGTTATCATGAGTGCGCATACTCTTTTTTGTCACTTTGCTTGAGAACTCGCAATTCAAGTTTAACTACTTAGAGACCTATTAGTGCTTTTACTGAAAGGCAATTCATAAAATTAATTTTTAACTGCACGTTTTGTGTTTCAATCTGCTTAAGTGAGATAAAAAATTGTTGATAAATAATTAAAAATATGTAGAACTCGTTAACAAATTGCACTCTGAATTATCATGGAAATTATTTAAATTCAAACATAGTAGTCTTGTCCAATTCGCATTCGTACATCTGCTAAACTGAGAAATATGTTGTCAAACAACAATACTATATATACACACGTTATAAATTAGATTAATCTACATTATTCACGACGATTACATCTGCCTTCAAAATTCTAATATTGACCAAAAAAAAGAAACTAAATTAAACAAACTACGACCTTGCAATTCGATGTGGAAACTTGTCGAGTACACCTGTTATCACATTTTCCAAGCGCACAACCACAAAACATTAAAACATATCGCATGAGACTTCGTTTCTCCGTTGGACACACCGCGTCTAGGACCGCGCCTGACGATTTCCCATTCATCGTATACCTTCTGGACCTTGAAGACACGAGAGCTCGATGGAGTAATCCCAACAATCCAGCGAGTTCATCTGCGTCTGTGGATCCCAGACGACGTCTACGCTAGGACCGCTCATCTCTCTGAATCCAGAATCCCCTGTCAGCCTATTCGAACTTCCCAGATTTCCACCGCTTTACTGGCAACGAACTTCCCTCCGCCCTCGGTTCTCACTTCAGCCCCGTTCGTCGCTTAAAAACGTGCCACTCTCGAAGCTCGCAGTCACGAGATCTCAGGTTTTGGTCCATCCGAAACGATATCGATTCGCGTGCGACGTGTTACGCGCGGAGAACTCGGGTTATCGACCACAACCAGTTTCACCGAAGGTAGCCGGTCTTCTGTGAATCGCTAGGTAGCCGTGGAACGTGTGCAGCACGAATGTCGAATGCCCATCCAGTGGTAACCCAACTCCCTCTCCTACACCTTCTTTTCCCCCATCCCTTCGACCGGTCCGCGGGCTCTTCTCTTCCCTGGTGTAAATTCCCTTCCGAGCGACGACGGTGAGCATTTTTCCTCCGGCATTGCCTCCCCCGGGGTACTCTCACTCCTCCTGGCCATCTCTTTTTCCTTTCCCTTCTTTCCATTCCGTAAACGCGCGTATCTGTTTCCCGCCGGGCATACATGGCCCACGACGCGCGTTCAAAAGCTGTCCCACTTGCTGCTACTTTTATCTCGTACGAGCATATGTCTTCGGGCACGGGAGTCGTTATTTCGACACGTCAATCGTTCGCTGGTGGTATCGTGTTTACACCTGGGTTCGGGGTTTAATGCTAATCACCGCCGCAAACGTGGACTATATCGCGGGGAACGAAATCAGAGGAAAGAAAGTGGCGCCAAATGGGACAACCTCTTCTCCCCCTCTGCTTTCTGTTCGTTCGAAATTTTAACTCAAACATTTCCGGGAGTAGTTTCTACTAAAAGTCACATTCGATCGCTGGTGATGTTCGGGGTCTTGGTAGATACATTTTATTAGGACGATTTATAATAGTCAACGTTGTATAGTGGTTTATAGTGGTAAACAGTTTAGTTTGAACTCGTTTGACTATTTGCTATGATAATAATTAAAATAAAGCGATATCTGTCAGGCTGTCTAGTAATTTTCCACTGTTTCCTCTTTGTGTATGCGACAATTTGCATTGTAAATTCGAGTACAGCCGAGTGTAAAGGATAATTTATGCGTTCAAGGTATGCAATAATGGTATAGTATTATTTCAATAGGACAGATTATACAAATGTTCATCGAAGGTAACGAGAGCAACTGAAATCATTTTTACTATTCAAATTTCGATTTTCTTAGTCAACGATTTGTCATTTATATATACATTTCAGCAACTTTCACACATTATTACTATCGATCAGTGGTCGGATATCTATAAGCGGTAATGTACGTCTTAAGGGTCACTAACACGCATAAAGTGCATTCCTTCTAGCTGTGGCGACGTAGAGGTACTTATTATTCTACTATGCAATCATATATCCGCCTATGTTTTCGTAATAGATCGATAAGATCATCGACTACTTAGTCGTATTCCACTGGTTGGGCATACATATATGGAACGAAGCCAGGTTGGGACTGATAAGAAATACAATGAATCGCAACGACGATGATGATACGAAATTGAATACCTCGATTAGATAATTCATTGCAAATTTATTCGCAATTTATTCATCTCGATCGAGCAACGAAGTGATTCTACAAAATTCCAAACAAAGTGTAAATTGCAGTATCAAAATGCAGAGCGAAATCGAATCGAACACTTTCGGTGTAAGTCCGTTCAAAGCTGAACGTGAAATCTTTTCGACGAGAATGATGGAAACCCAACTTCCTCGTGGTATTTCGATCCGAGTAACCCCTGGCGACCTCGAGTCCGCTGAATCGATTCTCTCGCAGAATACTTTCTCCCGAGAGTGGTTTGCGAATCGTTATTAATCTCTTTATCGTCCGAGATAAAAGAGCAGAGAGGCTATTGTTGTCGTGGACCGAACGTACAGCCGCAGAAGAACCGCACAGGTGCACGTAGACGCGAGCTGTTATACATAGAGTGGTGACCTTTCGAGAGCGGGAGATGACGAGTGCCAGACGGTGTGAACCGGCTCCGTAGATATTACTGACATTAACTGGAGTACCTACTTACTTTACGCCGCCTAACTGAACCATTATTGCGCTACCACACCCTGAAAACCTGCGCTCTATAAGGGAACAATAAACTGCTGGCGAGTGAACGTGGAAAAGTGGATCAGGGAAACGCAAGAGCGCAGGTGTTGATTCGCTGTTCGAGAACCAAGTATCCTAATATTTGCACTGGTACAGAAACGTATTGTTATTTGAACAAGGCGTCTCTTAGCCAGGAATGATGCCACCATGAAAGGCAGAAGCTTCTAGTATCGTCTCGACGTCCATCTATCGTTCATTTTTAGCGATATCGCGTTCGAATTGTTTCAGAGAAAGGGTGAATACTCGGAAATCACAATTTTCGAGCAGCATGTTAAGGAATGCGAGTGGTCATTAGATTCGGAGCTTTAAACAAACGCGTTTCACTACTATTTTACCAACCAAACCGCGTGTCCCGATAAACCATTCCATTCTCGCTTAAATGGACAAACGAGCAAAAACTTCGCCGCCGGCTTGAATGAATTCTCTGCTGCGGCTCGTAGAAATACGTGGGCTTGGTTCCCATCATTGTGTCGAACGGCGTATAAAGCGTACCTGCGACATTCTAGGATGATTTCTCCCGAAGATCTTCGCGCCGTAAATTCAACAGGCCTCCGCGGCGTCCTGAATACGTTGTTTATTTTCGCACACGTATGCAATCGCGCCTCCATTCGCGAGATATTTAACGGTGCAGGAAAAACGCGAGTCTCTTTCATAGCGGAATTTCTTCAATGAGAACGCTCGATCTTTTCGGACCAAGGGAAATTCCGCGCAAAAACAACTGAGCTGGAGACGAAGACTGGCGAAAGGAAATATTCAAGCAAATGTTCGTGCAGATAATTACACGACACTTAATTATATCAACCATTAATTTTCAATTTGCTACCCATAATCATTAACTATTTACCTTTAGAATACCATCTTTTCATTGATGTACTGTACGGTTAAAGTCATTTTTATGTTGTTAATTTCCCGTGCACGTACGGATAAACACTGATACTTATAAATCAATTTTCCACGGAGTAATCACAGAGTTTGTTCTAACTGTTTTAACAGTTAATCGAGAGAAGAAGGTGATCTAACGCTTGATTCATAAACGGCGTGCAAGAGCGCGATGCTTATACTTTGAGAAATCTACTTTTTCTAACGAACCACCAACTATAAAAACAATGCACGCAGTTCCATCTACGCATCCAAAGTCATTCTACTCGAAAACGAAACTTCAAACGCAATTTTCTTGCCATTAATTTCTGTTCTACCATTTTTCAGAATTCACCTACAAAATTTCTGTTAAGTAGTCAAACGTCATATAAAATTACCCTTTTTTGATTGCGCATACTAGTTTTACCAAGATATTCTATGTATTTCGATGAAAGTCGACAAAAAGCAGAAGAGTCTATTACCTTGCTATTTCTATCGACACGCGACAATCATTCATCCAACCTAATCTATCTAGATAAATAGTAAACAATTAATTTCTACAAACCAGCGTATAGTCAATAAAGACATTGGTACGAGAATATTGCTTCAATTAGCGCGCTGGAACTAATGCGATGATCCGTAGAAACATCTCCCGTGGAGCACTGCACCTCGCGGCGTGTTCATTAAGAATGAGTCAATCATCTGCACACGCTATTTTGATCGATCTAATGTCAACTGTAGGGTTCCAACGACGACATTAGTCTGAAAGAGGACAAATCGTGAGAAGAGAAATATGCCAATGTAAAAATTCGATATGATGAAAATACTGCCAAATAGATCTCGATAATAGCAGGCTTGCAAAATTGAAGATGTTTCGAAGAAGAAAATATTAAAATTATCGAATTAAAGCATCAAAAAATTGCAACATATGTGACAATTTAGTTCGGTGTGATGAGTTCGAAGAACGGGATGGAATTGAAGGAAGATGTGACATTGTAAAAAAACTTTTAGCGTTACGTAAAGACGTTCAAAGAGAAATGAGTGAATGGTACTAACTGTATTGACATAACACATTCTAAAATATTTTCGAACGATATGTAGGATATTTTTCATTTGTTATTCAGGAATATGTATGAAACAAATCGCTCAAGAATACAAATACTAATTTTCTACTTTGAATTTCAGTTTCTCACCACAAACATACATACATATGTAATTATTAAAAGTCTAATATCGCGTTCATCTAATTGCCTTAAAAAAAGTTCCACCAGCTAATTTGTACAGGGATAATTCGCAACCTGTAATTATCTTCGGAGTTATCGACGTAGTAACAATGGAGTCATTCAACGTAATACCGATGAAGGGGTACACGGAACGGTAAACAGATTCCATTTTCTAGTAGTACATGACAACGTAATTACAACTTCGAAAGTATGTCTGTTATGTGCATTCCGCGTAAGTGTGCTCGCTGTTGGACGTTTCACATGCGAACGAGGAAACCTCAGAATAAAGCGTACCCATGAACCGAGCGAACGTTCTTACGTGAAAATTACTGTCCTGACCATAAATACTGAATGACTGGTTTCACATCCTCAGAGTTCGTTTGCATCGCGAAAAGTTTCCGTCCCAGAAATGAGCAATATGCTTATTGCTGAATTTCGTGGGAATTTAATTAGGAAACAACGGCCTGTTCGTGTCTAATTTATATATACAGACACACGGTTCCCTGGCGCATGGAGATGAAATATTGTAACTGTAATTCAAAAGAATGATGGACCAGACAATTCGTGTGAAAAAAGTAATTATCTGTTCGCACGTAAGAATAGTATTATGGATGAATCTTTTGTTTGAAATTAAACATAACACTGATATTTCTAGGATCAATTGTTCTACAATTATTCGACGATTAATATGCATCACGAGTAAATGGTACCAATGTACGATTAAGAAACAATCTAAAATGAGATGAAAATAACAAATAACAATAAACGAGCTTGGACCTCTATCTTCGAGAAGAAAAACTGTAGTTTATGAACTTTCATTTCTTAATGCAAGAAGGATATACGAAAGATCGTATCATTTTTTCGAAAACGAAATCTGAAACGCGATTCCACAATTTCTAGTTTTCATTTTATTCTATCTACATGAAAATAATTATTGAGAATTATCCGTCGAAGATAAGTATATTCTGCTCGAGATGTTATTATCAATTTTTTGTTTTATAATTGCAATGAAAGTTATGAGAAAGAAGTACGTTTTCGCTAAAATTAACTTTCGAAGTTAACGTCGAAAGACAAGCAACGTGTCTATACTGGACGACCTACGTACTTTTTTCATTATTTGAGGAGATTTACGAGACTATTGTGCTCCAAAACGATCGAACAATATGCGGGAAAACATTTGCGTCGTTTTAGAAAGGGAAATACAAATAATTATGGCAAACAGTTCTTGCCTTAGTGGCTTTGCTAATTGAATTAGTTCCTTAAGCGAAAAGAACGGATGCTCTTGTCTGTATTGCGGTAAACGCGTTTTTAGTACGAATTCTTGTTCCATTTTAAACAGTTTCTGCCTAAACAAATATTTGCCATTGCATTTCTTAACCATTTTATCACTGCTTTTTGCAAGCAAATTATTTATTCAAAGAAGAAAAATACTAAACGTCGATTATCAATCTAAACTATCACAATCTTATCATTATAAAAAAATTCGATTATCGTAATACTGATCATCGAAACATTCAAATATATGCACTATTAAAAATTCAGCAAGTAAAGAAGAGAAATACAACCAATAAAAAACGTTCAAACTCACTTGCTATAAGATCGGCTGAAAATATTATTTGTTAAGCAGCTGCAGTGTGACCAGCCGCTTCGGAGACATTTTTATTACCGGGTAATCAGAAGACGTCGAGACATGACTAGCTGTTACAAGCAGTAAACCCTCGAAATATGACCGTCCCCATTGAAGCACAGTACCTATATAAGAAAGCGGAAACGAGGAGAAGGAATAGAGTACAGTGGTAACGTTTCTAAGCTTTGATATACAGGATAATATTAAACCTGTACCGAGATAAAGTAATTCATAGTCAAGGACGAGAAAATCCCAACGATAATTGCACCAAGACCTGCCAGGTCTCCAAGTGGCCATCTAGAGGATGACGACGTGAATGAACAATATTTATAGCATGGCGGGTCCTTCGTTCCTTCAAACCTCTCGTTGTGCGTTTTGAAACCGGCAAATGCTAGGGTGGAAGGAAAAAGTCTGAATTTTCAGTTATTTACGACAATGCAAACTCATACTTACAATGCACAGAGTATAACGATCTTGTCAAATCTTTTACAATTACTTTACATGGGTGTAGTTTCGTTACCGACATAACCTTAACTTAATTCCTAAGTTATCAGTTGCGAGAATAAAAATGTATTATTTCCTTTTAATTTATATGGATTTAATATAGATGACTTTTTTGTACCGTAATCGCAATGGAAGGAATCACTTTTCGAAATCAATGGAACGCATTAACAGCGTACGTGAGGTTACGTAAAACATGGAACTAATCCCAGTTAAGGAGGAAGCAGTTTAGTTCTCGTGAAATTTAAAACTCGCCGCGAATCGAACGCAGGCGAATGGCTGTTTGGTATCTACGCTCACAATTCCCGTAAGTGAAAGTATAAATCGCGATATACAGGAGGGACTGACGTGATAATTAGATATGCGATTAAACGAGTTGTTTTGTATGCCGCATTTGTAAGCGATAGTCGAACATGAATCGATAGTACGTTACGTTTGATGCGCGATCTATCTATTCGTTCGACACCCACGCCATTCGATTATCGAACGCGGTTCCCACGTATTTAGTCGATATTTTTATTTAAAATTTGAAATTTTAAATTTGTATCGACGTATGCATATTTGCGCCATCGATTACTCGTCAGTATTGACAGATAACATTCAGACTTTATTTTAACGACACTGTGGACAGCTCTGCGAGGCCAATGCTTAATGTTCCAGAAAATTTTTTAAACCCAATTATTTAATATTTACGATGCAATAGTAGCGGTTTAGAGTTTCTTAAAGAAAGTAGATGGATGTTTCTTCAATAATTTAAGTTTCAGGTGCGTACAATTGTTGATCCCTCTACAAACAGGAAATCGATCTTTCTATATTTGTATCAGCAATGATACAAAGGTTCTTGTTTAAACATTTAACTTCCGAATTACTCGCCTTAACGACGTATCTAAAAGTGTAACCGAAAAATTGTCATTTACTTATGAATGCTGGGTTAAGCGGATAATTTCATTGTTAGAAAACGGAAGTTACGGGAGACACGAACTCTCGGTGATCATTGCAAACAGGGGAAACTCAATCGGCGAGAGTTTATCTGTCGGTTGCTTTTTAACCGCAACACTTTCCAGCCCTTTTCTGCTACTTGTATTTCAGACAAGAAGAATGAATAGTCGACCACGAAAATTCTTCGGTTACGATGAAAATATAACGTTTAGTTTGTATGCGGCATTATGCTGTCTTTGCCACGTAAGTAATTGATATTAACAATTAAATCGAATTCTATCTGTGCGCAATAATTGTACATACGAACGTAACTAAACATAAATCAATCTATTAACCATCAATCAGTGAAACTATATTAATGCAAATGCAGAACAAGTAGAAAGACGAACGAGCATGTAAACTAACTGAGGAAACATTGTAAACGAAGCGTAGCATTAACGCAACAGTGATCCTTGATGGGTTAATCAGGTAAAGCAGTCTCGATAAAATAAGGCGGAGAGGTAAAACCAGAAACTAGTGTCGCGCAAAAATTATTACCACAGAGGACGTGATAAACGCGAGTTCCGCGGCTAGGTTGAATAGTGGTGCTTTTTACCTCGACTTTTTGTCACTTGACCGCCTGTTTTCTATCACGTTGTCGCCTTAGGAACCATCACACTTCCGGAAGTTCCTTTCACGCCTTTAACGGTAAATAATAAAAAGAATACTAATTTTATTCTTCACGGAGGGTAACAAACAGCGTTACATGATTTTACAAGACACCGGCTCAATTTCCAAATGAATCACGCAAACGTTAACAAGGTACATCGTGTCAGAATTCAAACCATCGGTAATGGAGAAAGGCTTGCACTCGATCGATTTCGACGCATGCTCGTTCACCAGGGAGTTATCGCGAATCTTTGCTTTTCTCTTGGCCGTGGGAAGTTGTCGTAATTCGAAAAGATAAAACTCGGTTTATTCGTTTCCTCCATTAAAGGTGAGCTTGTCCGATCCTCGATAATAAGCCATGTACGGTAACAAGTAAAAATTCGAAAATTGCCTCAAGTACAAATTAGGATTTTTTGTTTACGTTACGATTGGTTGTTCGGTACAGTAACCGGATTCTTGACCACATACCATAGGTAATAGTAATATGCAGCGTACGGTGGTTCCTTTTTCTCGAAGGAAGTATGTACAGAACGATGTATCTGATTTCTTTCGCGCCGTAATGATCCGTTATTATTTTCTGCCAGATTAAAATACCGACATATAGTGGAAGACGTGTCATTTGTTCGAGAATCAGGGAACGGTAATACAAATTCTTGGTTTCTACTTTAATCTGGAATTCGGAAATACTCGAAACGAGTTATGTATTATAGGATCGTGCCAAAAGTATCTTGGAACGTTTTACAAATAGTATCAGAGAGGCTGTTAGAGGTATTAATCGAACACGTCTATTGTTTATTCTGCAATAACGAGCCATGTCGTAAATCCTCTGGTCTAACAGCGAATAAATTTACACTGATTACTGTGAACAGTAGGGAAAGAAAACGTGGAGAACATATCCTAACAGTCGATCGTGGTGACGGCACGAGCGCGGAGAACCGAGTCAGTGTGCCACACGCATTTTCTACGTGTCATCGTTTAGTTCTAGCGGAGGTACTTTCACAAAAATGCATAAATTTCAATTAACAGGTATAATAAAAAAAGAAAAGGAGAAAATCAAAATTGTTTAGCTCGTATTGGATACAGAGCAAACAGTCCACAGGTTGATACATGCTGAAGAGCTTGAGTTTATTATGACGGAATGACGTTGATTATTTAGGATTGGATTCGAATAACATACTGTTATGTGAATTTAGAAATCCATGATGTTCGAATGCTTTTTCTAATCACTACGCGCAACTATATCTACGTTATTGTTAACGTGTCCGCAGCGGCGAAAAAGGGGAATATTTGTAAGAATCGTATATTCAGGGGGACTCGCCTAAGGATCCGAGGCAGTGTGTCAAGTGCATTTTTGCAGGTCGTTCACTGGAAAACGCCGATCGGTTTTTCGGTCCTACATATCGCAAGGAAACTAGGTAAACTGGTGGCACCAACGGTGCGATCGGGCATGAGAAAAATCGTAACACGAATGCAGGGACCGTTCCGATCGAATTGACATCACTTCAATCGAAACCGCGACCAGTTGCCGAACGTAATTGCGAATAAAACCGATCATCGATTCTGAGGAAAATCATCGTTTGAAATCACCGCGAAGTAAATCGAAATTATGCATCGACGAGGTCGATCCTCTGACCCCAGGACCGTTACTTTCCAAATCGAAACTTGCTATCCAAGTACTGGCAGACGTGCCACGAGACTCGGAACTTTGGAAAGCTGATGAATTAACAATTATATTTCACTCGTTATCAGGTTCTCATTGGAAGCCATTTAAGAGTGAAACTCCTATTTTCGGGACGTGGATCAATAAAAAATATGATTATTGCAAAATGATCGAACAGCACTGTCCGACACAGACCATCTGTATTTAATCTAATTTTAAGTTTTGGAGTAGGTAGGGCACACAGTGTTAAAATTCACCCCTGATTTTGATTTTAATTCTTAGTTTCAGCATTACCTTTAAGCGTTCGGAAAACTAGGTTGCACGCTGAAATGCATCAAGAATTCACTTGCTGACTTTATATTACGTAGTATTTCAATTTTAAATGGCGGTTTTTCTCTATCGTTGAAAATGCATTATGTATCGCAATGCTTCGACGGGCAATTATTGTAGTTCCCAGCTGTGTGTCGCGATAATTGCTAATAATTAATGTGCTAAACGAGCGTTAAAACGTGCATTTAGGTCACGCGTTTGTCATGATACTTGAGAAACGTTTCGCGCAACTTCATTTTCGTTTGCGATGTCACGTAAATGTGATCTCTAAATATTCCTACAACAGATACAACAGCTTTTTATCCTTATGCCTCAAATCAAACAATTTCAACTTAAGTTGCTACCAAGTTTAAAATCGCTGAATTATGCCAATTTTGGAAGGACCAGGTAATAGATTCGCGTTTGTAAAGTGGTTTCACATTACTCAAATTGAAGCTACTTGAATTCACGAGGTTTCACAGCATGAAACAAGTTCAATTCGCAAATTAAAGGAAAAGAACATTGAATTTCATTCGAGAAAGTGAAACAATTGCAACACTAAGTGACGCCGCGCGGGTGTAATTGGTTTATGCAACGAGGTCATCGACACCTTTTTCCCTACATTGTCTCCGATTAAATCGCAACTAATCTTTATTAACCTGTGCACTGTCATGACCTGAGGAATTACTATGGTGGAATACATACTAGTTGGACACGCGCGCCGTATGGATTACCTGTATTTTCTTGAACCGAATCGAGTCCCACGTTTCTAATCTCATTAAAGTCGCAGCCAATTACGCAGACATCATACTTCCTTATAAATCGCTTCTTTCCTCTCTCTTTCTCTCTCTCTAAGGCTTACATACAAGCGACCGTTTTTTCTCTCCATTTTCCACTTTTCATCGCGTGGTGATAGTCGAAACACGTTCTATCGACGGTAACTCTCTAGTAATTTCGTTTTCTTTCTTTACTCTATAATAAGACAAAAATATATAATATGTATATATACGTACTAATTTAATTTCATTTTAAATTGAAAAATATCTATTAACATATTTAACATCTGAGATAGAAGAATTCATGTCCTTACATAACTAAGCAATCATATAATGGACAATTAGTGCCTTAGAAGACAACACTTTTTCTCATCGAAGAATTTGTACTTGCTAATTGATTTATTACAATTTGCCGTTTAAATTATACTTGTACCGTAAAAAAATGTACTCTCTTCATCTAAATACGAAGAAAACCTGAAGATACGTGTCCTCGCGAAAAGAACATAATTCTTTACGTATAAAACATAGAGTAGTCTAGATTAATTAAAGTGCAGTTGAAAGAAACGAAGATTTAGAACGAATTGAAAAAGTCTGGTATTTCTTTGATGATATAAATTGTCCCGTGATACAGTTTTATTCCCACGATAATGATCACCATCGAAGCATCTACGGGAAACTGAAATCGAGGACGCTCGATTCGTCCGACTGAGTTGCGCTCTCTGTTTTATAATATATATGTACATACTGTGGAACATCTATCCGTATAGAACATTTATATCTGCACGTTTATCTTACAAAAAATTCCATACGTAAAACATGTGTAAATAGTAAGAAGAAATTTCCCGCTTGTTCCTTATTATCGAAACTAGTTCGAAACGAGGCGATTAAGCACTGCGTGTCCCACGCAATTGGGGCAAAAGAGTAATCTTTGGAACGACCATCAGATAAAATAAAATAACGAAAGATGATGTACGTTCTGAAACTAGTTTTTTATGTACAAGTACACCTGCGAAAATTTCTCACGCAACTACCACGAGACGAAGAGTACGATGTAATGAAGTTTACTGCAAGGAATTTGCATTCGTATAGTGGGTACGTGAATACGAGAAAGCATAGTCTAAGCGTGTTAAGATATTTCCGAGTGGCGAGTAGTGAATGGAGTGTCGCGCGCGAATGTACCTTTATAAAAGGAGGAAACTAGGAATATGCATCAACGCTTAATTTACAACTTGTGCAATTCTTCCGCAGGATTTTGCGAGAAATATTTAACGGCTCGTGTCACCGGAAACACGGGGTTGGAGAACGAGACCGCATAGCTGAGCTATAGAATTTTAATGTCTGCCTGCAAGAGTGCGTTCACTTTACAAAAAGTATAACTCAAATGAAAAGAATCACCTTTCATCGATATCTGTTGTTCAAGTATCCATACAAGTAACTTCATGAATATGCAATTATTTTTCGAGAAACCTGTCGAGCTTCAAAGTTCCATAACTTTATTAAAATATATCGAAGACGGCTGTGACAAGAGTAGATGCTGGCTTGAATCTTCTACTTTCTGAATCTACAGCCTTGTTAGGATCAGCCTGGTTGCTCGAATGCACGTCGCTCGAGTTTAAGTAGTTTGAAAGCACTTTACCAGTGTACACATGTCATTTGTTTGACTTGAAATGTCATTTCAAGTTTCTACACTCGTCCTCATTAGTCAAGCCACTTTCCTTCAAGTGGGGCTGAATTCGAGTTACATGAAACCACTTTATCAATGCGAACTTGTTGTTTACACTTGAGACTTCTTTTTCAAGCCTCAAGCGAAATTCAGGCTCGCTTAACTTTTTCTTTGCCTTAAAGTACATATTGATTAGTATTTGTGCTACTGTATATAATGTGAAATTTTAATATATAGTTAATTGTACATGTAGTACATATGTTACACTCTTAACTTCCTAGCACTCGCATTACATTTAAGTAACTGAGACGATGTGCACTGATTATGAACTCCTTTGAATAATTTTTCTTCTCGCAATCTCATCTTCCGTGCACTGGATAGCTATTTATGTACGTGCATCTGCATTGTACCCAGCCAAGTGTCCGTTGCCATTTTACAGTCCTTTCATATTAACATACCTGCGCCGTTGCATTTATATGAACATGAACTTAATACTCTATTGTTAAATTGTACAAACTTGGAGATTATATTCACGTGCTACACACAAGTGTCGTTAACACAGAAACATTTCCCTATACTTGGATAATGTTTCATTTGCATTGAGGATAAAAACTCCTCTCTTCTATTTCAGATATAGCACAATTCCAATTACCTCAATCTTGTGGAAGATAAGCAGTTGACAAGAATACATTGATCCTTCCCAATGATCATATTTCTTTTGCATGCAATTTTGACTGTAGGTATTTTAATTTAGCGTTTACCAATAATTAGTTCCAATAAATATGTAGAGCTCTATTGTACGTTCATCAGTGCTACATTAATTTTATCCGAAGAAAGCCAATGTATCAACCATCAGGGGAGTTCAAAACAATCTGAATGTTACAAAAGACTCATCTTCAGCGTTGCAAGCAAAGGTGCAGTTCTACTAAGAACATGATTTTCCCAAACAACTGTACTTGGCCCCTATTCTGGTCAGTACCGTATTACATACAGTTCGGATGGTGCATACATAGCCGCGTAAATACACATGTTCTTACGTGTACGTAGAAAAGCATACATAGGTTCGGGGCACATGCATGAGATCGTCGTTCCGTTCCAGGTCACAAAGTCTCGACTCTATCTCTCTACCTGGATAGGCATCTATGAAGGTAACGCGTCACGGCTGCACTCGGTTGTCGTACATGCACTATGCGCGTTGCACTTTGTACCGTTAGTGGATTTATAATTGCTCGTCGACGTAGCCGGTAACTTGGCGAAATGGTTTCAGAAATAAGTGGACGCCTCATCGATTTTCATCCCGTTTAGAATAGAATTAACAATACGATAGTTTTACACTTATTGGAACCATAAGCCATCATGAAACGCTATGGCGACATTTCGCTATGTATCATTTCGCCCTTTAAAAATCTTAAAGACTTTTTTTTCAAGTACAGTACCTAACTTAACAAATTGCAAATGCTAAAATAGTGAACTAAGAGGATAAATATATTTTGTGTATATCATCCTTATATTCGATAAATGATTCGATTTTAGTTAAGGATACTGATGAAGCTCCACCGCTGATGCTGTCCAATGCGCAGGTTCTGATCAAAGTACATATCCTATTATGTAACTAATGAATGCAGGAAAAACGTGCCAATGACTTTTGTTTATGTAAATCCTGTAAATGCTAGTCTTCGATATCTTTATCCGGCATCTACAATTATTGTAAAATTACACTTAATAAGAAAACGTCTACCATCATCTATGATCGGACTTATCGCGCAAGTCCAAGCAACGCTGTGTAAACTGTGATTCTGGCTTGAATAATAAATAACCGACAATACTTTAATCGAAGACAAGTATTAGAAAAAAGTTATGTGATTATCTATTCAGACTGTTGCGTCGAATTCTATAAGATTTCAATTTCATATTTTACGAATGCAAAAATGTTCGAGAGGACTTAAGAATATCAAAACAGCTGTACTGTAATTAAAACAAGACACGTGGCGCAATGTGCAGAATTAAGGGTACGATGCAGCTGCAGTACATAGACATACAATTCCTGAACGTTGATGAATCATCGCTTTGGAGCGTCAAAGTCGTCCCCAAAGGACTAGCTAAGAACAATGCCTATGAAACAATGAACTTACAAAGCTATTAAACTTGAATCTAAACGAAATAAGGAACGTACTTGTGCGGCGTACCTGCCGTATAAGTACGTTCTTCGAGCATGATCGATCGTGTCTCGAAGCCAACCACGAAAACTCGGATGATTTCGTGCGGTCGCTGGTTGCAGCTGCATCGACCTTGAGCGTGAACCTGAAATTACTTTATCGACTAAGGAAAGTTGCCAGAGTGAAATTTACCCTGAAGCATATTGTGATCGGCTTCCTCGTCCGCGAGGCACCGGACGCTGCCGATGGAGGAAGACAGCAGACTCATGTTTCCTTGTCAGAGACGTTGTCCTCGAGTCTGACGAACGGCTCGCGGTAGAAGCGAAATCTCGACCGGCGCCGGAATCGCGAAAAAGCCGCCTAGCCCGTGTCGCGAACACGATTGGTCGAGAAGCCGGTTGGAGTTCGCGTCCGATCCAATCGTTACGATGTATCGGCTGGCCGGCACGGCGCATCGAGCGAGCCTCTACGAACGCACCTGCCGGTCGTGCATCCGGCCAATTCAAGAACGCTTCGCTGCCGATCACTTTCACTCGACGCGAAAAAGACGAGCCCGATATCGTTCGGAAACCACCTGCTAGCAGTGGCGTCTTTTGAGTTCTCCTCCTCCTCCTCCTCCTCGCGTTATCCTCGGCGACGAGCTCTACCGTTCTCCAGCGACAGGACCAGGCGGCCTGGATACGATTCACATCGCGATCTCGATTGGATACCTCGATCGCATCCCGTCGACCCTTTAAACGACCCGTTAAAGACCCCGTGCAAACAGCGCGCACTGAGAACCGAGATCGTACACACGTCTGCCCTCACTGGCACCGTCGTTATTAGTTACTCCGCGTTGACGGACGAGAAACGGGAACAGACGAGGAAACCCTCCTGTCTAGCACCGTCGCGACGTCGCGAAAGACGACGACGCATGACGCGTGCACAGGGACACCGAGCACCACCGAGCCACGATCAATAAGCGCTGGCACGGCGTCTGCGCCGACAATGCGATGCCACGCCGGCGTCGCGTCAGAGGAGAAACAGGGGTTACGCGTGTGTATAGGTGCGTCTATGAACACGCGCTATCGACGCGACTCGTGGTATCGACAATTTAGGCTGCTCCCCATTTATAATCGACAGCACGTCTCTATTCGAGACTGCATCGTCCATTTTAACGTTACTCCTTTGTTAGTATTCGATTTCTTGCTGGATAGATGGTATTCAAATTTACTTTTATATTGTCTTGCCATATCTTGATGCTTGGTATCTCCTTGACTGATAATCGTGTAATTTCCATTAAATAGTTAGCGGTACATTTGTTAACTCTGCAACCAATTTACATGCGTTACTTTTTTATTATTTTACCAATAACGAAAGGAGCCGCGAACATTCACTACCACGTATGAATTGATAAAACTTCAATTTGTTAGAGTAGTTTCATTTGAAATTGTTACCATGCGAATCGATGTATTGGGAAACATTTCCTTTCTAACATTCACTGTTGTACGTCATGAAAAATCAATGCAACTCTAGAAACGAGCCAGTTATTTACCTCGCGTAGGAAATAAGTAGTATAAACTGTATTGCTGCTGCCTTGTAGGGGTTTACTACTGGCTAGTTGAATGAGAGAGTTCGGTGACAAACGGGTCAGCGATCGAATATCCTACAATTCCTTAGCCCGCGACACGTCGTCGTGCTTTTGACGTAGCGGGTACAGAATGTCGTAACCTGTAACGTAACTGTTCACGATTGAATCGTACGTATAGCTATGCGTGTGCCGCCAAAGCTGCCATATATATAAAACTGCAAGAGGTCGTCGAGAGGAATTATAAAAGAGATTAGTACCATTCTTAGTGTATCCATTCACCATTATAGCAACTGTTTTACAACATTATTATATAGAAACTTCCTTCTGCGTAATCTGATTCGACGGTAAATTAAACAGTACACGTACTTTTTACAGTCGTAACTAATTGCACTTTAATATGTCAAACTTTATGGCAATACTTCTTTTTAACGCATTCTAATTTAAATACCAAGTTAATATGTTTGATCATTCTTTATCCGTTTATGAATGATTTCCAGGATAGGAACTGTTTAATTTACATAATTAAGTCCCATGTCGTAATCGTAAAACGTAAGCTGTGCTCAATTACGACTGGAAATCGTAAAAAAAAAAGTCATTTCTGCAATACTCGTGTACTTACGTGTCCACCTTACTATACTATAAACTTGAGCAAGGTGTCATTCACGGCGTTAAATATCTGTTATTAAATGACCAATGCGTCTCGGAAGATAAGATCCCATTGCGCAAACTTTAAATGATCGCTGCACAATATTACGTTCATTAGTTACACAGATTTCAGTCGTGTATGCGTGCAAATTCGTGACACCTGAAAGCAATAACATTTACTGGAGGAGCTAGCATTCTCAAAACATGCAGACATAATTTAATAAGAAATCAAATGTAATTCAATGTCTTACTTATCTTTTCTCATTTATCTTCGCATGCATTATTCTTATTTTCTCACTGAATACTCAATCCATCTAATATTCGTGTTGCATGTGTTACGTGCGGTATAAGTGTCAGTATTAATGAGCATTAGGTGTATATGGTGGGTGCACTCTGTTTGGTGGTATGAAACAGCTATCCTTTACCACGCAAACATAAGTGCACCCTCTTCGCCTTTGGAGTAAAGGTAAGTTTAAAACAACTTACCCTGTAACCACGCCAGAGGCGATATCAGATTAGAATATGAATAACGCTGTTGCGAGTGTTCCAGAAATGAAATTGTCGCCGCTCGTATTTTCATAAAGTACGACAGGAGTGAACGGTCCATGCAGAAATGCATCGATCAATAGGAATGCAGGGAACCAGTGTGAAAGTAGGTGACACGTGAGATCATACGAATTATCATACGTAATTTACCTGGCCGGGCACATGATTATATACTTGGCAAATATAATCGCGCTAGCTTTGAAGTGGAGCGAAAGTACTTGGCGTCGGGTACTTTCGTCGCATCGTCAATAACTTCTCCATGCACCGTGTATCGGTAGTTTACGAAAGAGCCTCGAAACGTTTTCATTCCTTCCGCGATCTACTTCGCGAGGTTCCGTGAATTTTGCGTGATCGTTCAATAAATCTTCCGCAAACGTGACTCGTCGCCGGATTGGAATCATCTTTGAAGCGTTCTCCCGCCTCGATCGATGGTCTCTTCCAGTCGCGAAAGTCTTCCCTGTAACATATTTTCGTTCGGTAAATATAACGGATTTGTCATCCAAAAACCATTAAATTAAATATGAAGTACAGTAGAGCAGAGGTTCTCCAACTGGTTGTCCTGGCAATAATATTTAAATAAACAGTTTCATTCATCGCAAAGGCAACCAAGCATCAAATTATTAGCACTTGAAAAAAGTTCGAGAACCGCTGCAGTGGAGCTTCCTGTCCTAGCAACAAGTGTATTATAATTACCATTATATTATTTGTTTCTATTTCAATTCCATTTGTAGAACGCTCTTTCAATCGTTGATGGTACGATCGCTAATTTATACGGCAATGTAACAGTATTTAGAATTTCAATGGTAATTTTAAGCATTTCACTCGATGAATATAATTGAAAACCGTACAGTTGATAGCCACGTGAATTCGAACGATGTTCTTTATTTCTTTTCACTTTTCTCTTTGGTGTTCTGCCTTTAACCGACGATCGGTTCCCTTAATCGCCGAGGACACGGTCTTTAGATAAATCCTGACAAATTATAACGATTCAACATCGTCACGATATTTGACACCATCTACCTTTACATCGTACACTCGTCCCGACATTATACATTGGAAAAATTACACACTTAACGGACAAAATCTACTGTGTCTTATAATTATTAAAGGATTAGAAACTCCGAGGTTTTCTCCCATTGAATGAGGACGAGCGAATGTAATACACCTTCTTTCCTTTTCCACTCTTTAAACTTGCCTAGCTTGCCTAACACGCTGTTAAATATTACACTTCGATATACAGGGTGTAACTTAATACGTGTACTTTGTCCTCTTATTGTATAAGATATTTTACACGGCTGATACGTATTCTTGATCAGAAATTAGGTACTGTCGACGTTTACAAGCTGAATTCGCTCGTAACAAATAACAAAATCGTTCTTTTGACCTACGCGTTTTTGTCACGCGGGTGTCTCATTCGAAGTAGACGAAGGCAAAACGGATCTCGATGATACGATCGTATAAATAAGCAGTACGAAAGACTCGGTAAATACAGTACAAGGAAAGAAATTGTAAAGAAGACAGGCTACAGAGATGGCGAATTACGAAGTTTTGTTTCCTCAGTGGGCCACACTGGGTCAAAAAAGTCCTGAGTACTGGTCCCCTTCTGGTAAGTCTTTTAAAATACTATTTGCCAAGTTTTACGTATTTCTTTTTTGTATTATATTATATCATACTATAATCTTAAATGCCGCGTTGTCGATCTGCATATCTGTTAAACTCAATTTCATCCAATTTGAAAAGTCAACGCAGAAAATGTTACCATAGATTCCAATCTTGTTGCATTCGAATGCCTCTAATTACTTAGCAATTTACTTCAGACTTACAACTAGGAGCGGAATTCTGTAAAACGCTTCTGGAACGCACTAAGAAATTAGAGAACGCCACCAGAAAACAAACGCAAGAAAACGAGGTAGTTTCTTAACAATCGAGATAGTAAATCATGTCCGAAGTTGTTCATTTCTCTATCGACAAGGATCATGGAAAGATAATATCTTTTTCAGTATATAAAGAGACAAATGATTCTCCTGGAAGACAAAACGGATTCCGTACTTAAAAGTAACGAGCAACTTCATGCCAAAATCCAGAATATGAAACGTGAGAATTGTCGTAATCAACTTGAAAATACTGACGATAAAGAGATTCACAAGAGGTGCATAAGTTATATATTATTATCCACTTTTACCGTGTATTCTAACTCTTACGTATATATGTCGAAAAACAGGACGTAGAATAGTAAATACTATATAATATAATTATTACATAAATAGAAAACCATATGCATTTAATAATTTCTAAGGAACTGCTTTAACGCTTAATCGTTGTCATAATTATGGAATAATTGCGTTTCGTAATCTATTAACAGACACTATTTAACAGCTGAGGCCCTGGAGGCTCAGGGTGAAAATCTTCGAAAGAAACTTCAGGAAATAAACAGGCAACATAAAAGCCTCCTTCGGAAACAGACTTCTAGTCTGACTCAAGATCAGGTATCAATATTCATGAGATTCATTGTACATTATTTTAGATATATTCCATAATAAAATTGCTTATTGGTACTAAAAACTGTACACGGACACGATCTGTTTTATAACTTTACTACGTTAAGTTTCTATCTCATTTAAGATAGCTTCGTTGCCACGCTGTTCTCTTTCGAAACATCTTTCTTAATTTTTACTGCTCGTTAACCAGCTTTCTATGCTATGAAAATATTTCTTCTTCGTTTTCTACTGTTCAGACAATTTATAGTTACTGATTTTCAGGATGCTGGCCCCTCCGATCAAAAGATCTGTTCCACACTATCGACAACTTTGATTAACCATCAAAACAAAATTACCGAATTACTGAGGCAATTGCAAAAAGTTCGAATCGAAGATGTAAGAGAACAGAAAAATATCGCTGACCTGGCTCAACAATTAGCGGTTCAGTTAGAAAAGAATAACGCATTACAGAAGCAGTTGGACGTTTTGCGTGGCAAAGCACAAAATGTGAAAATTCTTCAAGTTGAACTGACTGCGCTCGAAGAGGTAAGGTAGGTATCGTTCGAAGGATTCTTTTTTAATTCACAATATTTTCCAGACAAAATTCTTGTAGCTGAAAATTTAAAAAGACACACTTCTAAATGTAAACTACAATTATTGTAAAAGGCGTAAATATGTAAAATATTTTTTTAAATGATGTGCAATATATTTAGTACACTTAACTATTTGAACTCGAATTTTATTTCCTTAACAGTATTGTTACTTATTTACGAAAGGCTGTTTCCTTCTCTCCTTAAATAGTAGTTGTTCTCCTTGATTCAAATCAATAATTAGCTTCATTAATTGAGCTATTTGTTAACGAATGATAAAAGTGAAAGAAAAAATTTGTATTTTATTTTACAGACAACATCAGTTATGCGGACAGTGTTTGCAAGACATGAAATCCAAAATATTTGACGACAGCCAACAGGAACCTGAATCACCCGTTCAGGTGATTTGTATTTTTTGTTCAGTCGACCAATTCATGTTCATTTGTGCTGAAAAAAAACAAAATATTCTTGACTTACTTATGCGTAATATGGAAAAATGTTTTCAGGATTTGAACGATAAGCACGAGGCATCAAACGACTTGACTTACACAAGTACACCCCGAGTAACACCGCGAAGAGAGCAGGATACACTCACAGCTTCCATGTCACCGACAGTAAAGCTAGAAATGTCGAGAGGTTCCGACAGTATTACGAGTCCAGCATTAAAAGAAAGTCAGAAGCAACAAGAATTGATGGAGCAATCATTTTCCGTTACCGTCACGTACGTTCCTGCAATCGAACTAGAAAATCAACCGTCTGAAGAGCACATAAGTAATACAAGATATCTTCAATATTTAAATGGAACAACAAATATTTTTAAAGTATCCTGGTTCAGGAGCGAAAAACATTTTTAAGGGAAGAGTTTCCTTGAAAATACTCGCTTGGCTAAAACCTTTAGGAATATCTTATTTACACCTGTGATACTTTGAAGGGAAAAAATTGGAATGCATAAGATATGATAAAGTGAAATTAATTAAAAATTTACTAAGTTGATATTAACCAGGTACTTTGGATAGAACGAGATTAAATTATCAAGAAGATTGAAAAAAACGATTGCACATAGCATCTACCAATACTAAACAAAATAGACATCTACAAAATATTTAAATAAAATTAAGAATCGTAGAATGTCCTATAAGTTTGTGTTCTACTAGAAGTTATTGGTACAGCTAAGAGCAAATTTATTTACATACCATTTAGTACGATTGGTAACAATTGCCAACTATTCCAAATACAATGTATATACATACCTACTTAAACTTGCTTCAATATAGTACCATCTATTCCCGAAAGAACTTCCAATCAGCGCATTTCATTAATAGCATGTACAATTAGCTTTCATATTTCACAGCTATAAATAACAGTATTATGATCATCTCATACCTGGTAAATGAAATTTCTATCATAGATACAGTACATTTTATCGTAGTAACGACGTGTTTACAACACAGAGTCGCGTATCATTTTTTTTATTTATTGTATAGTATACTATATAAAAGACTCTAAATAATCGATATATATTTTTCATATTTTATATCTAATTAAATACATTTCCTTTAAAAATTCCTAAATGCTTATTTTATTTGATTATATTAAATGTACAAGAAGCATTTTTATATACTGTTTACAATTACATCCAAGATTCATTTTTTACTATTACACTGATTTCATTCGAATACCGAAGCGTACTGTTTATACAAATTAAAACGTGACATTTCTTAGATACAAATTTCATTATGAACTTCCTCTATACATTATTTTGCCTTGTGAACTTTTAATTCATTCCCTATTTCCCTTTTTTATACATTCTTTTAGAAATATCTGGAATAAAATTTTCTGCCATTATACATGACATTTTCTGATTAAAATTAATATATTTGATTAAGAATCATCAAACAATGCGCGATGTACTGCACCTAAACTTGGTTGTACATAACTTGAACTAACGCTTCTTCTAGATCTGAAAAAAAACAAAAATATTCATCTGCCCTTAGAATATTCCATATCCACTTAATAAAGATGCAAGTGTATAAATTAGGCATGTCCAGTTTAAATTCGAATGTATTGCATGAGGAGCATCAACCATAGACATGTCAGATATAAATAATTTATAAGCAGACTGCGGATGTTTATGCAAATTCATACTTTTATGAAGACAATTGAAGAAAGAGTACTTTACTTCGAATATTTCATATATTTAGGTGCTACGATTATTCTGAAATTTTCTGATCACTTAAATTTTCCATAAATACATACAACCCCTCATTAATAATAAGTAATTACATTTTTTCATGATCAATCACCGCATTACTTACTCTGTAAGAGATCTAACAGCTGGTCCTGTTGGATTACTTTTTGGTCGCGGATTTACGAGAAGACACTTCATCGGGTGCCCATCTAACTGTCTATTATGATACGTTTCAACAGCTTTAGTAGCATCCTTTAATGTTTTATAAATTACTTCTGCAGTGCCCGGGCGTACTAATCTGGATACTAGTAATTCTCCTACATCTTCAAATAATTCCTAAAATATACAGATATTATACCATTCTTGTTAGGTTCATGTAATGTGTGTAATATACCTTAATATCTTCTTGCGTAACATTTGCTTGCAAATTTGACACTACAATTCGATAACCGGTAGATTGCGAGGACGAACTGGAACTCGTTTTAGATCGAGATAAAACACCCATATTTCGCGATTTAGTTGGAAGTGAATCTAATCTTGACTTTACTCCAACATCTCTATGACTTCTTGAATCGTAATATTTTGAATCTACCGGATCTTCGGCTAATATAGTTCTATAAAATAGAGGGAAAGTATTAACTCAAAAATGATTACATATAAAAATATTTTATACATTATATTCCGACAGCTAAAAATATATACCGCGATTTTGTACCAAAAGTCCAATCTTCTTTATATGGAGGAGGAACAGGTTTGGTCTGGAATCATTAATTGTGAATAAATTGAAGTTAAAAATTAATGATTTGACATTGATAAATTGTACAAAGTAATGGTTACCATTGAAGTACGTGCGATAACTTTGTAGTCTCTTGCTCTTTCACGATCTCTATCAACATCAGACTTATGAGAAGGTACAATTCTTGTTAAGTTACTGCTTGTTGGTTTTACCCATGTATATGAAGATGCAGGCTTAATACTGAACACAGGAGGTGGAGGTGGTGGTGCAGGAGCATATTCATTACTTACTGTTCTTCTTAAAGGTGCTGTTTCCATTATATAATCTGTGAGTTAATATTAAAATATTAAATCACCACTTCTGAGACAAATATTTTTAAGAGTTTTGTAAATATCAAAAATTCATTACAATAACTATCTCTATATTAAATATTATATTAAATAGATATAACAATTCTTTCTGTACCATCAGTAAAATCCATATTCATGTCTCCCATGTAATGAGACTCAGCAAGTGGAGGTGGTCTATAACCCACTGTTCTTGTAGGTGGTGGCATATAATTATTTGGAATATTTGGCGGTATGGTATGTGGCATAATCGGTGGCATTTTATTAGTCGATAAAGAGAGTCTTCCATTGCGACCTGTTTTCCGAGATATTCCAGGTATCTGAGTTTCTATCTTTTTAAACTGAGATGCACGTATCTTGTCTAACTTTAGTCTAGCATCGCTTTGTTTAGCAATCTCAGCTAACTTATCTCTTGCATCTGTAAGTTTCTCTCGATTTTTTTGTATGATTTTAAATCGCGCATCTGTAATCACCTGCGAGCCACGTCCTCTTAATGAACCATTAGCACGGGCACCTCGATTAATTCCTCTGCGGACACTGCGCAAAAAGTGACAAAAGGTTTTTATTAACTTTACGTATTCAAAATTTGCTTTGTCAAGTTCCGTTCCAAAAATAATTGTTTGCCGACATACCATTAGCCCTAGCAATGCAATAGTGTTGAAAATTAATAGAAAATCATTTTGTATTCATATAAAACAAATATTAAAAATGGCATATTCCCCGCTTAAAAACGATTTTTATTTGTGTAATAAAAGTAGTTTAAAGTTTATTAAATGAAAGAAATACATATAATGAAATACAGAAATGAAAGTTACAAATGATTTAAGGATCAAAGATATAAAAGATTTGAATTAGTTATAACATGTGGCTATAGCTCCTTTTGCTTCTATATTGATTATTAATTATATAAGGTTATTAATGTAGCAGCTTCATATAAAATCCTAGATTCAATTTTATTGGAAATTAATGATTAGCTAGGTCACTCAAATGTTTCATCTTTATATCCATATAAAACCTAATTATTAATTTCAAGCAAGAATAAATACAATATTTATTAATATATAATTATAATCATTAAGTACAATTATTTGCTAATACAAATAGATTCATGAAATAACTCATAAATAATAAATTAAGTTTGAAACATTGTGGACATTTTTTTTTCTCTTACATTCCTAGGGTTAATATGTGGACTGAAGACTATGGTTAGATATCATTAAACATACATTAGACTGCTTACTCTTTAATTTGTGATATCTATAACATATATTCGAAATAAGATTATGAAGAAATGCGTAAATAATGATTCGTAACAGTTTTTACGAATCAGTGAGAGGAACAATTTCCGTTTCAAAACATTTGAGATAGTACTTTACAATGCTTGGAGAAGCTTTCAATTTTAAAATAAGTATTCTCCTATTAATCTTAAATTATGAGATAAACTTATAAAGCTAGTGTAATAAAAATTGAATAATAGAAAGAAGTAGCATGATCGGAACAAAAGATTTTCAAAGATATTATCGAAAATACTAAAAAAGAAATTTCCTTTTTTTGATAGCTGTAGACTCGTTTCTTTAAGGTTATAAAGGGAGACAGAAATCGATAGTTCAGCTATCGAGTTTAGTTACTATGGGATCAGATATACTATTAATTTCTTAAGATTCTCTCACCCTCCACCTCTGCTTCTCATTCCTGATGATTTCGATTTTTTAATTATGTCATCTAAACTTAGGCTCACATCAGCCATACCGTAACAACTCTACGAGTCGAAACAGACGCGAATCATGAATCCAAAGTTACAGGCTACTTCGCATTTGCAGGCAGATTCTCATGTGATCAGAGTTACCAATAATGAAAATCATATAACGCGAACTGACGAAAATTTTGGTTCAAAAACAAACACTTGGTTCAAACAAGGAACAGACTATGCATATTTATAAAAATTGATCTATACATATAGCTTAACTTATTTAACAGCGAACGATTATTGGAAATGTACAGACAGTTAGAAGAGTTTTGGCAGCTCAATCAATGAAAAATAACACCACTAGATGGAGCCATTTTCATTGAATAACCGCCAATCTGTGCTTGATTTGTGTCACATTAAGTGTTAGAAGAAAAAGAAACGCTTTTTAAGAGTGAATCTTTTTAAGAAAAGGAAAGTTTGCTAATATATATAATCATAAGAAAAAAATCTCTTCTCTATATCAGCTGACATAATCTGAATGGACTGATGTTAGAAATCGAGTACATCTCATCAACAGAATGTTTTAAACTTAATATGACAGAATGTAAAAGACCACAAATTTTGCTCAAATCAACTTGGCTGCTTAGCAAAGAAAGCGCATTAAGTTCCTTCTGTAAAAGAAGACCAAGTTGTTTTTGTCTTACCATAATTTTTATATCGATATCGGTCCTTTTTCTTCAATTTTTGTTTAATGATGTATTCGTATAATTATTTATACGATATAATCGTATATGAGCTAGCGTGAATTAAAGTCACTGACACCAGCTCCTCGACATCGATAACTGATACTTTTTTTTACTTACAAAGAATCAGATATCAACGATTTCTATTTTTCTTCAGTAATATCAACTGCAATAGATCTGTAAGATCTTATTAGTTAAATAAGCTGATACATTGGTTTGTTATATAATTGTAGATGATATTTGTTACTCAAATGAGTAAATGCGAATAAATTCGTGTTTTTACTTTATTGAAGTTAGTTAAAACTATTAATGCATTGCATAAGAAAATATAGATAATTAAAGAAATAGAAAAGAAATTAAAAATTGGAATAAATCTATATTAATTTTTTTTCTGTACTTCTCAAATAGAAAATACAAATCAGTTTTCAATATGGTGATATTACATAATGAGGAATATTACAAAGCTCGAGTACCGCAACCTGATTTAGGACCTCTTCGAAATATTTTGCGGTTTATTTGGGATAAAGATCGAAAAGCATTTCTAGATAGAACAGCAAGAGAATGGGGTAACGTTCGGAATAATTTATTTAACATTACCGCTGCGAGTTATTTCGTCTTATTTAAAAGATAGCTCTAGTGTACAAAAAGAAATATAATTTTATAACGCTGTCCTTGAAAATTAATATTACAGAGGATGTATTGCATCAATTAAGCTGCATCCGGCTTTTTGTACGCTTTGTTATGCTTTACAGAGTAATATGACCACATATCGTGTGAAATGTATTTACTCCAAAAATATATTTAACTTTCAGGTCAGCTAGGAATATTTTACTTGTGCTTCTTTACCATTTTGGGTACAATTTTCGCAGTACAAATGAAGATAAGCATAGATTATGTTTCCAAATTGAATAAACCATTCTTCCAATATCCTGGTGTATCTTCAAAATCCCTTTTCACACGATTCACCCGTTCAACTTTTGGTAATCCAGGTAAATGAACGTACAATTTTTTAATAAACTTGAAACTTTTTTGTATAATCCCTCTCCTTCTATAAATAATTTTTTGCCAAAATATTACGAACAGTCTGCTTCGACTAAATTATGATTAAATGCGTATTTTTATTATCTATAGATATATAAAATAACACGTGCAACATAAACTTAAAATATCAAATGAAATTTTTCCTAAAGGTATAGCTTTTAAACCAAACAGCATGTCAACCGCATCACCTATAATTTCGGTGAATAATTTCACCAGTAATACAAAACCAGAAAGATATGTTCGAGCCTTAACTGTTTTTTTGCAAGGTATTTTTTACAATATTTCTACTGAAGTTCATACTACTTATAATGCATTTTTGAGCATTCGTTATTTCAGAGTATCGCCAAAGCATTTCGAACTATGATTTAAATTGTCATAATGAGCATTATAAATCGGATCGTGGTAAACCTTGTTATTTTGATATTAAAAGCCTTGGGAAATGTAGTCAACCACCGTACGGATATGGGAATCCCTTACAGCCTTGTGTCCTTATTAAATTTAACAAGGTAATTGCAAAACACGATTACGCTGTTTTAATTTAAAATTATTATAAATATAGATCAATTAAAAATAAAAATATATACTTGTCGCAGAGGTTCGATTGGATGCCAGAATATTACAATTATTCTACAAATTTACCGCAGGACATGCCAGACAGATTGAAGAAAGCAGTACAAGACTCTCGAGAGGTTTTATTGATAACTAGATTACTTGTGCGATTCTCCGGACGCATTCTTGCGCGCATTTAAATTTCTTATAAATACAGAACCATCTCCAACCTGTTAATGGCATTTATTTAAAAAGGAACATATTCTATTTTGTTCAAGTATTACATTTGGCTGTCGTGCGATGGAGCAAATAATGTTGATAAAGAGCACATCGGAGAGATAGACTACATCCCGGTTCCAGGATTTCCAGTTGAATACTTTCCATTCACCGGGCAATTACATTATTTATCTCCTATTGTTGCATTAAAATTTAAAAATTTAACACGTAAGTATCGAATATTTTAATAACTTCAAATGTATGACAATTTATTGTGGATATCAGTCATATAATTATTGCAGCGAATAGACTAGTAACAGTGGAGTGTTATTTGTGGGCTTATAATATCGAACAACATTCTCGTTATTCGCTAGATTTCCAAATAATAATAGACGAAAAGGTGTAAGAATGAAACGAGAAAAAACATCCTGATCTTAGTTTTAATTTTTGTTTCATTTTGTACTCTAGAATTACTTGTTCAAATTTCTCCAGAGAACACCTAGTATCCTGCATATGTACCTAGATATATTATATCCTACATAGGATAGATAGCAGAGTTGGGCGAGGGATATTCTACTTACCTACTTCACAACCCCGTAAGTAGAATAACCCGCTATCTAGCTTGACTACTTGCTCTAAGACAACCCGTATAACGAAATCAAATCGTTCAATTGTTATTTAAAAGGAAGTATTGTGATTAAGCATCTTCGTTATTGTATAAAAGGTTGATGGAACATCAAATCAATGAAAATATAAACGTGAGTAGAAAGAATACAAAATTCTTTTCTGTATTATCATGCTGAAAGGTTTCTAAAAAGCAGAAAGAGACAGAAAGATGTTTATGACTGCAGAAATTAAGGAAAAAATAATGAAGTTCTGCATACTTCTGTATGATATATGTTAACATGTCATCATTCGACTTTTCATTGTCTGTCTGTCAAGAACTTGTTAAAATGGGTGAAACCTAATTTGCAGTAAAGCATAATGTCGGTTACGTTTACGTATCTTATGACGAGAAACACGTGAAACAGCGTGACCCTGACTACTTCTGGTATAAACACGGTTGTATAATTTTAGAGATAAAATCTAATATAATCATTAATTTATTACAAATTAAGCTTATTGTTGTCTTGCAACATATACATCTTGCGTTTCCAATTAACAAAATACATCAAATAATGATAAAGTATTTTGTTGAAATTCGCTATAGAATTTATTATAAAAATTTACGAGTGATACTGACATCAAAAATTAGTGAACAAAATCTGTTTCTAACTCATGTGTGACAATAGAAATTATGATTTCGGCAACTGAAAGAAGTAGGAAATAGAAACCAAATATTACGTTTAAGTATTTAAAATTTTAAGAAAAATATTTTTACAGACAAGAATATTAATCACTTCCGATGTAACTGATCTCAGCACACCCGCAAAATTCTTGGAATAATACACTGTGTAATTGAAACCCAATGCAACGCGAGAAAAATGCAATACGCATAAAGATAAGTATGATAAGAAATATAATACTAGTTATAAGCCCTGGCTGCAATTTCTTATGTGTACGAGTAATTTTATAATACTAGCGTCAACAAGGTATTAATTCACCTGTAAAATCCAATAGTGAATAACATAATTCACGTTTAATTTAACTATCCTTAAGAAAATAAGAGCGACACTGATTGTATCATTTGTGCAGAGCGTGATCGGGCTTAACGTGCAACTTATTTGACAAGATGTGATCTCTGAACGATCTTCTCATGCGACGGTTAACACGAAACAGTACCATATCACGAGGAATGATTTTTCGCTGGTAACTAGGTGTGAATCAGCCATAAACCGACGAACGTAGGCTCCCTGATATATTTTACAGCGTTTCTCGCTACTCGATCGGTAGAGCTGGCCGATCGTGGTCGCGTCACCGAGCTTGGCAGCACGCGGTATCATTCGGCTCTCCTCGAGACAACGAGAGTAGCGAGTTGTTTCAGCTCGGAGTACAAGTCCGCTGAAACGACGTAAAGACTGCCGCTTCTACCTACGGGTCCAGTTTCGTACGGAGTTAACGTCGATCGCTGGGACGATCGAAAGATCTGTTCTGTTTAAGTGCCGTGCGACGGAGTATCGCGTGTGTTGTGAGAGACAGTAGCCGAGATGAGTGTACCGGGCAAGAATTTGCAGAATGGTACCTTCGAATTCGATTACAACCGAGTGCCCGAGCAAAAGAAGTTTTGGAAAGCCTTCCAGGATTTCATTCACGACCCAGTCGAAGGCACTTACTGCGGTCACACGGGAAAGAAATGGGGTAATTACATTCCTGTAATTTAATGTTTGCACAGGCACATGGATAGCATGTGCGTTGGACCTGCATAAACACTTGCATCTCCCGATATACTTGCACGCTCGAGTCCCTAATCAGGATTAAAAACAAGTTTTTCCCGTTTCACCTTTTTGTGAACGACGAACAAGTTCTACGGTTGTTTTTTATTTTGCGCGTCAACGGGGCAAGCGTAAAGTCAAGTTGGATACCTAAATCAAGCACTTGATTGAGAATTAGGGCTTCCTTGACTTTGCTACATGCCAACAGAATGAGCTCGCAGTGTTCTGGGTTTATCCTATAATTCGACTGTCATTCATGGTTTCATCGCGTAAAATCTACATAAATAGATACAGATTTATATTCCGGTTGAAGTAAATTGTACGATGGCCATACGAGATCTGTGGTTTGGCAACGGCAGAGTGAAAGAGCACCGGAAATAAGTATCGACAACGTTAAGGAGTGATTAAGAGAAATGGTAGTATCCATGCTATGTGAAAGATTTAAATATAGTTAAAAGACGCAGTCCAATTCTAGCAGCGTTTAATTGCTATCAGCGGCATTGAGACCGTTGTGTACTCTATGCAAAGTTACGATAAGACATTAATTATTAAATTTATTAGGTATCGCACACCACTGACTTTAATAACATTAATGATATTTGGTGCTATTACATGAAATTGCTCCTTATCGATATCATTACGTATTATTCTCCCTTTGAAGTTCAAATTTACTGTTGTGTTTATACATCAGATATTCAGTTATTTATTATAACATACCAGCTCTTAGTTATGAGAAAAGATTTATTATCAGTCTTGCGATATGTATTTCCATATTCTTGGAATCGTTATTTCGAATTGCTAACAGAAGATTGTAATAATGCTTCCTAAGAGGTACAATATCGAGTAGTAGTTTATCTTATCATTGCTTGTATATTCCTGTACTGATTATGTAGGTCTGTTATGTGACACAGGATAAAGAGTATTTTATATTTGAATATTGCAGTTGTTCTTTCTATCGTTTCTCTGAATTAATTAAAAGAACATATCTGTTAAATAACAGATTATATCTTCAATACCTCGAATGATCATTCAACAGAGCTGCAAGAATAAAAATTTGGAATTAGAATTCCATAAACTTTAACACACTTATTTTATATTTATTTCAATATGAACATAAACTACAATATTCTGAGAAATACTAATTCTCTGTTCATATGTTAAATGGAAAGTAATTAACAGAACTTGATTTTTATGATAGATGTATCTATTTTACATAGACGTTTCTATTTTAGATAGATGTATCTGTTTTAAATATCCAAATGGAAAGTGGAAAGTTACCACGATAAGATTACGCAAGTAGCACACAGAAATTTTAAAGTCCATTAGAATAATGTAAACGTCGAGTGTCGATGCCCCGCGCCAAACTGAATTTTATGTGCACCATTTCTATACTGGGTATCCCTTTCTATTCATTTACATATTAGAAATGAAGAAATCAACAAAGAAGCCAAGGGACAAGATTAAACGTTACTTAGCATAGCATTGAAAATCGTTATTTTTAATTCGAAGCTTATTTTTCAAATATTTCACAATGTAGTTAGTCGTAAAAATCTAACGATAAGTACAACGCAGATACCGGTCTGTTTATGTAAGGAAAACGTATTTATGTTCCTTTCTAAAGTATAAAATTAACCATTCAATTGAATATGTACGTAAGTACTACTACATTATGGATACCTGCGATATTGGACTTTCAATGTTTGCTTTAAAAGCTTCATTATTGAAAATAGTTAACTGTAGTATGTAGTTCAGTTTGAGATTATAATTGCTTGATTGACACCATGTTAAGATACAACAGTTGTACGTGAAAGTAATTAGTTTTTCAGGAAGAAGAATTAGGAAAGTTCAGTACGAGTTTAAGTGTGTTTAAATCACATATATGTGCTGTATTGATTATATCGTTAAATTTGGAATGGATATGACCTCATAAATGATTCCAACCCTACGTCAATCTGGTCTCGAGTCATATTTTTTACAGATTCGTACAGAATTCAATTGGAAAACCAACATTTCTGTTCCTATATTTTCTGACCTTCTTAAATTTCTGATGATAAAACATTGTATCACTCCTAAAAGCATGAAACGTACTTCTATGTCTTACTTTTATCAGATTTTCTTTGAGCGGATAAGAGAAAGAAGGAAGAAGGGAGAAAGTCAAAGAATGATGAGGAGGAACGAAGAGGAAGAAAGAATGAGATTTATTAGAGCGGAAATAACTTCTGACACGATTTATTGATATTAATGCTTCTAATGTCTCCTAATGTGGTAAGAGTATAACTGTGACACATTTGTAAAATCTGTTCAAAAATATTATTTTCGTTTTTTTTTTTTTTTTTAATATTACGATACTGTTCTAAAATTAATATAATATCGTGTATTAGTATCACAGTGACTTTGTAAACCTGATACATAACGAAGAGAATTAATATATTTAACTAGTATATTTAAATGAGATAAGGAAAAAGAGATTTTGTAGTATTTAAATGTTAATAACTTTAGTAAAAATCCAAACGCAATATAATTACGTTACATATATGAATATTTATGAATATGAATTAGTAAAAGAAGAAAAAATGAAAATACATCAAATTATGAATTTTAACCGTACGTAATTTTCGTTGTTAGCACCAATATGAATGTAAAGTTACGTGAATTACCAGTTCCTTTAAATTCTCGTGTTCTAACGACGAATAACAAATTAAAGTGCGGTGGACAAAAAATATGCAGTCTATTTAGCTACTAAAATTACTACGAATTTGCATACCTAGTAAATGTACGCGTAAAGCTTGTTAACGTGCTGATGTAAATACTCTCATCATTCTCTCCTTGAAATAAGGAAACAATTACAAGGAAGTACGTATATATATTATTTAAGTGAATTAGATTCCTCATATGTCTAATATCTGGTACTGTACACAGTTGCATACGACACTAGTGTCAATTTTATCGGTTTATGTAAAATATCAGGTCATAAAACACAAAAGTTTCAGTTACTAAGTAATGCTACGTTTACTGACATAAAATTAATATCAAAGGTTCCATAATGTTCTGGGAAAAGAAGCGACTAGTAGATATATAAATCGACTAAAAAAAGTAGATGGAGTAAAGGAGAACTTATACTCAAGAGAAAAGTTAAAGAATGTCTAATATAATTTCAAACTAATGATAGAGGAAATAAAAAAGACAATGTACTAAAAAAGTATTAAAAGAGGATACTTAATGGAATATTAGAAATGGAATAGCAAAGTAAATGATTGAGTATAAGATATAGAAGGATCGTACCGTTTCCTGTACGACAGGAAACTACTGTAATAAATATAGGTTTCCACGGTACGGTACACCTGCATTTAGAACGTTGTCGATCAACGTTTGTTAGTAAAAAAAATAATCAGAAAAAAGCTACAAACTGTTATTTCTTAGAGTTATATAAAAAACTTGAAAAATATACGATGACGAACAGCATGTAGGAAGGGCAACAAATTTAGCACAAAATTAACTATTTTTCTATACCAATGTCATTGCAAACATTTGTCGCATTACTAGTAATAATAGGTTGATAAAAATTCATTGATCTTTTTCATAATGAACCCCAGCGATGCGATAAACGTTTGGCAAGCTGCGTTATGAATTGTAGAAACAGATTTTAATTGGACGTCGGTCAACATTGAGGCAGCAATTAAATGTAAACAAACGTTATATTCTACTGTCTTCTTTTAATTGATATTTTCTCAATGTAGCCACCGTGTTACATTAGAAATGAATTTCTGTTTGAAAATCGATCTCGATAAAGAAGAAGAAACGAATGGCCGGCACTAGCATACGCCACTCTTGAAAAAGGAACTATATTTAGATCGGACTTTGGCACAGTGCCTACGCTTTAAATATTTTCCTTCCAATCATTGAAATGGTGAAAATTTTCGAGGCCACGTAATTCCACAGTTAACGTACACCAGCTAAAACTTAGACGTAAAAAGGAAGCTCGAAAATATTTTAAGTACTTTTATCCTTCTATAGGAATAGTAGCAATAAGCCCAAGTTATATCTACCGCTTTAATTGGTAATAAAAAGCCAAACAAACATTGGAAATTCGTTTTTCTCTCGATATACCAGTTATAATATATATAGTTTCTTTTTTTATGTTATTTCAGCCATCACTGGAATTTTCTACGCTTGCTTCTTCAGCGTATTAGCCTTACTCTTTGCTGTTTGCATGAAAGGACTATTAGCTACGCTAAGTAATGAGAAACCAAGATGGATTCTGGAGGAGAGTCTAATAGGAACCAACCCCGGTAAATATACTGCATTCTACCTTACATTTATGAAAATGTGTCTCGAATAAAAAATATCAGAACGAATAAACAATTTAATCCATTGCCAGACACTTTTTTCTGTACTCAAAACAAATAATGGCTATGACCGTAGCGAAGGCAATATGTAGTCAACATTTACTATACAAGTTCAAAAATTGCTGCTATAAACAAAAGAGAGTTACAGTAGGAGTTTAATGAAAGTAACTATAATCATAATTTGTCTACGTATCGCCAAAAATTGGACGGCTACAGCCGTCGCTTGTGGCAATGAGTTAACTTATATAGAAGAAAATTAACTAAGCGACACTTCCACAGCTTCCATGGACTGCACACCACTATATAAATTCCATGCAATTACATACATTTGTTTTACTTACCAATTGAAAAACGTACCACGTATGACATAACACTATATATCACTAATAAAACCTGTTTATACTCCAATAGGTTTAGGATTTCGGCCAATTTCCGAAGACACTAATGAAAAGTCGTTGATTTGGTATAGTTCGTCGAATCCCAGCTCAGTGCAAAAGTGGACTGGCCTGTTGGATAAATTTTTGGAAGGTAAATCTTCGCAGTGGAGTAGCTGATCATTTTACAACGACCCTATATTAATAAATTCTACTTCAGGTCACATACCTTTCCATATAAAACCATCTTCTAACGTTGTCCATGTTTTGTAGAATATAGAAATTCATCTCTGCTACCAAATGGCGGTAGGAATCAACAGATTTGTAATTACGATAAACCAGCCAAGGCAGGACACGTTTGTGCAGTCGACGTGAACAACTGGGGTCCTTGTTCGCCTAGCCAGCAATATGGTTTTAATAACTCGGCTCCTTGCATCTATATTAAATTAAATAGAGTACGTTACGACTTGTTGATTTATTATAATTGTGATGATATACATTATAATTCATCATCAGTATAAACAAAGAAAAGTAGCTCAAATGTAATTAATTTAAAATAGATCAATTAACATGTATTAATAAATACATTGTTTACAGATATATGGTTGGGTACCAGAATATTACAACGATACCGAAAACTTACCAAGCGAAATGCCGCAAACTCTCGTCGACCACATTAAGTCCACCAACAGTTCATGGGTTAGTTAGTCGGTCAGTTAACTGTGTCAGTCGATATTTAAAAAACATTTCAGTGCAATTCCATATGCATATTATTACGTTTACGCGATATATTTAATTTGATTTAATTTAAAGAGTAGTGAAAAAAGTTCACAGTAAATTCAGTCTATAAGATAACTCTTCCTTTTTTTTTTTGTACCGCTAATAACTATATAAACGACTGATATGTGTACGTCTGCTAGTATTAATGGCAGAAGGAAGAAAAGAATCTTGTGTATTGAATATTCTCAGAATAAGTATCCATGTACATATACGCCCTTTCCATGCTTTTCGATTTATCCTATCTTCTTTCGCATTGCAGTTGAATACCATCTGGGTCTCCTGCGAAGGTGCAAATCCTCACGATAGGGAAGCTATCGGTTGGTTGGACTATTATCCTGAGAATCGCGGATTTCCAGGGTATTATTATCCGTATCAAAATATTCCTAGTTATTTGAGTCCCGTCGTTGCTGTGCATTTCCTTCGACCCGAAAGTAAGTAAATCAAAAGCGTTTTCAACACGTGGATAGATTTTAAAAGGGCTTTTCAACGTAAATCTTAAAGTTTCACTTATTCACTGGTTTCTCTAGTCTTCCGTTCAAATAAAACAGAAAGACAGAGATCACTTTCATATCTCTTAAACTGTATTGTTACTTGATATTGACTGATCTGTATATATATACTGTAAGCACATGATAAGCTCCAACTAAAACGTGTTATCGACTAGACGCTCTTAAAATTACATGCATAAGTCATCTTGTCTTACAACTGGCTTCATTGGTCAATAAACTCTTTGTGCGTAAACAGGATGATCCAAAAGATGTTATCTATATTTCTGAACAATATATCTACATATTAGAAGAAAAGAAACACGTTATAAACACGTTTCATTGAAAGTCAATAATTTCTTCATAATGATAAGACTTCTTATTCGATTTTAAACAAGTGAAAATTGGAAAGGGAATAAACAAGTTGTTAGAGATGTTTACAATTTTAGAAAAGTAATAATAGCACGATATACTACGTATGTTGTCTAAGAATAGTTAAGTAAACAATTTTCAATTATTTTTTTAGGGAATAGAATAATAAACGTCAACTGTCGAGCATGGGCGAAGAACATAAAATTCAGTACATCTAAACAAGGGAACACTGGCATGGTGCATTTCCAACTTATGATCGATGAATGATCCATCCTTATATTTGTAAGAGAAAAGAAAAATAAAATTTGTTGGCTTCGAATGCAAGGTCACATGCAGAATTGCGCGGACATCTACTGTGGAAGAGAAACACTCAACAGAGCTATGGTAAACAAGGCATATGAATAGATATATACGCATTTGTAATTAGTTAATTACTAAATAATATATGCAGGGTACATCTACATGTAAAAATAAGTCGAAAATTCCGAAGAACAGGTTTTAATTTGAAGAGTACCGTTGTCAAGAAAGTAGAATTTCAACATTTTACTGGAATGGGTTTATGTTGGCCAACTAGTTGACTAACTTAACACATTCGGTACAGATGTAGACCAGCTGTCGAGACCAGCTGTAATTCCTATTTACAGATGGATGTAGACTCTAAAAACAAATAATATTTTAAGGGAAAAATATTCCGTCATAACAAAAAAGTTCCTTACATTGATATTTGCAAATTTTCTGAACTTATCGATGCCATTTTGATACCCACCAATAAGTACAGTTCATCATCTCAGTGATATTCCCACCGAATATGTTGAGTCAGAACTCTACCAAATACTCGCATATTCTAGAAGTATTTGAACTTGATTTTCCAAAAAACAAATCCTTAAATGAACAAATATTTGTCAATATTTTCGACTTACTTTTCGTGTAGAATTAATCCCTTCCCGATTTTACGTACGAGTTAAATCGGGAACTAGTTAAATACACGTGAACTTCGACAAATGCTTCTTAAATTCGAATTTTTTTAAAATGAGATCTCAAACGAAGAAAATACATACAACAGCTTGTGTTTAATGCACAAGAGAATTTAAAGTATTGGCAATGTTAGTGTTTGAAAAAAAATATAGCATGCATTCAAGTAGCAGTCAATAAATCATACTACTCGATTCGCTGAATTCACATGAAACATTAGAAATTTATATCTGAAAAGGTAGTTATCGTAACGAATATCATACGGCCCGTAAAAAATGTAAAGGAAATTGTTATTACCTCGTTATTTGTTCAATGTTGCTTAGTTATATGGAATCATATACATAGATATAATTTATACTACAAACATATTAAAATTAATTAGTATGCTTTCTATGCTTACGCTTCAATATGCTTCAATAATTAATTTGAGTTCTTAATTAATTAATTTTGTATACAAAATAATGCGGTCGAATGATTAATTGTTGTAAAGTAATGCAAAATTAGAGAAAGATGAAAAAAGCTCAAATTCTTATTGAAATTTCATGATAAAACAAACTACTGTTTTCTTAAATAATTTACACAACTTTGTCTACAGTGGAAAGTTTTTTTGCGTCTCGGCAAATCTTGGTATCGAAAAGAAACATATTGTACATTGGAACTGTAATCTGCTATCTACATTTTCTCATTTTCTAGTAACAAATATACAAGTACAAGAAACAGTACAGAAATGTTACATTTCAGTGTAATCGAACGTTTACGAATTTCTGGATTGTTTTCGTTAGTAGTATCTTTATTGCAATCGAATGACTTGTACATGTAATATGTCGCAAAAAGTAAAGCAGAATAATTGCCTTCCCTACTTCAAGTTTGTACTGTAAAGAGAACGTACTTTAACATAGGAGATGAGAAGAAAGACCGATGGGAAATATCAAAAAGCTGCATCAATCAGCACCACTAATTATTTGAAGAAATATACTTAGATGTATGTACTTATTAAACGTATGTACTTATATTATTTACAGTTTCTTCCGCGTACAAAGTTGTTTAGAGTACTTCAAGCTGCAGTGGTAATGATGTATCCCATTGTGCGAATAAAAGCAACTTTAGAAAACGAGCAAAATATGTTCTATGAACATTCTTATATGAACTAAATAATAATTATATTTCTTTAAAAAAAAACAAAGTCTCCCTTATTACACTAAATTCATTGTAAATTAAAGTGAATTCTCTGTGAAGTCTAATTTAATATCCTAATGCAAATTCCCCTAGTTTCTTGCAATTATTTCCAACTATACCTTCCTATATAAATAATTATGCATTTCCATTTGATTACACAATTACGATAACAATTATTATATACGAAGTAACACCACATTTATTCAAGGCGCTCTAGAGATAAGAAAATAACTGTTTCAGATTCTTTAAAATGATAGTTTATTTCTTACACACGTAATTAAATTATTTTCAGAATACGAAACTGACTTTAGGCTTTCTGAATAATATTCGTGTATAAATCGATATTTGTCTACAAGTTAACTATTCATTTAAATACATTTTCATGATTCTTAAAAAAACGATTTATTCGTAAATCTTTTGTAATCTTTTGTAACCATGATAATGATACTTTAAACTGTTTAATTGCAATGTTAAAACACATTAACAAATGAAATTTATAGTTTAGTATATCAGTTTTCTAATAACGTATAATGTTATAAATATCTTTACATATATATTTAAATGATGGCTCTAAATCATTCTTATATTTATTTAGTATGTTCTATCAAAAACAAAGTGTTTGAAATAAATTTTTTAAAAATGATATAAAAGTTTAAGAAAAGCTTAAAGACAGTCAGTTTTATTATATTCATTATAAATTGAAATAGTTACAATACTTAAATTCAAAAAATGATTTTTATATTAATTGACTTGAAAATAAAATTTTATAAAATTTTATTTCATTACCACATACTTGCATGTAACATTAAGTTTAATAAAATGAATATTGACAATTGTAATTGTTGAAATGTAAATGTATAACACTACAGAAATTGTAGAAAGAGATGATAAGAAAATTTGTGATTTAAAACAAGAAAGTCTTGCCTATAAAAATATATGTATAGACATACGATATATTTACATACTTTAGAAGCAGAAAATAGATATATGTATATGTACATAGATAAGACATATATTTAATATAACATCTTATCTTTGCCATTTGTTTAAGAGATCTATTCTCAATAGTTATTAAAATATAGATTCAGTGTATTGGCCGATTAAGGCAATTTCTTCTCAATTTCTTCTATTCCTTTGACCATTTCCTCCACTTTTGCTGTAGAAAAATCTAAAAACTGTATAACTAACTAAAACAGAGGGAATATATTATCGCACAAAAAAGTACAAAGAGAGCGTATTAGCAAAGAACAATAAGTAAAAAAGAACCCTTCTAAGATTTGTGTTAAGCACAGAAAAACCTTGCCTCGTTACAACAAAGGAGACCCTGCAGTGAGATAACGTATGCACACAGAAGTTACAGATCCAATGAAAATTGCAAAAAAAGCACAATGTGTCCACACATAAAAACATCTTAATTCAATGATAGACAACTCGTCATATTCTTTAAGCTGCCTAGTGTGCGAATCATTCATGGGTATATAAGTGAGTATATGTTCCCCCGGATTAACAGTATATGCTACACTTGCTCCTTCACATATATGTCTCTCTCTTTCTAATACTCTACATCATTACTTCCAATGCTTTCACCACTACTCGCGGACAAAGACTTTAGTCACGAGTGCTTCTTCAATTCTGTTCACGATGAACTGGTAACGAGTTGTCCATCACTGGCCTTAACGACGAAGTGGTTCGAGAAGCATCCTAAACACACGAATAACACACACTAGCACAGCGTTCTTCTATTCCTCTCAGAGAAAGTATACTGTTGCAAGCAAAGATAGACGTTAACTACATTACAGATGAAGAATGGCCGAGATCAGCCAATACATTTGGTTCGTACTTTTGTAGAAACGAATTTCCACGCTGAAAACGCTAGAAATTGATGGTAACTAGGAGTCCCTATATACTTTGAAGGCATTGATTTTAGATTCAAAGCATATCCAAAATAGCTTCAAAATATTAGCTAGTAATAACCATTAATTTCCTAAATAGAGAAGAAACTCAGACCTTTCCTACAACTGAATTTAAAAATAATTACTGTTCAAATTAAAATTAATGCATTCGAATAAGACAATATTAATATCGTATTTATTAATTGTAATTTAATTACGTAACTGAAAATATAACACAAAGAAATTCTGTACTGTATTCAACTAAAGCACCGAGAAGAAGCAATAATCTAATTTCATTATAAAAATTTGTTTTAAAATAGCATATAATCACTGCTCATCAATCTTTTCATAAATTTCCTATAATTATCCAGGAGTATTGTAAATCAATGGCATAGGATCTTACATTTTTTTCTCGGTACGTTGAATTTCAATATAAATTAGTCTTTCGATCGTGCAAACATAAAAAATCTTCTTAACTTTGTATCTGACAAAAGTTTCATCCACACTTTGGCAGCGGTCGTCGATTTCTGACAGCTTCGTGAGTCGTTTTAAAAGCATTCAGCTCTGTTGAAGAGTCAGAAAATGTGAGATTCGCATTGTATGTCTGTATGCTAATAAGGGAAAGGCTGAGGAAAGGTACACAGATGACGTTAATCTATCATCAACTCAAAATGGACTACGCCCATTTTGTCGTGACGGCTGTGTTTTATGTTTTCCGCCCATGCCTTGCACTCTACGTTTATTAAAATTCCAGCTGTAACAAAGTGTTTCTAATTAATTAAAATTAAGTAACATAAAAAACAAGTTACTGATGTTTTATGTAGATTTTTTGTCATCAAGGAAATTATACGTTCCTTTAAGATCGTTTACTATTTTCATATGTATCTATTTATTCGAAACTTACTGCGAGGTCGGACGAAATGAACAGCTACTAATGGACTAAGGTAACCTTCTGAGTTTTCGAATGGATAAAAGTAACCAGGAAAACCTCTTCGCGGAATGTAATCGATTGGTCCTATATTTTCTTGGTCTGCAGGATTCTCGCCTTCGCAAGATATCCAAATCGTCTCAAGCTGAACAGGATTGCTTGTTGCGACTTTTTCGATATGTTTCTTGAGATCATCCGGCATATTCGCTGGTAAAGATGTCGTATCGTTATAGAACTTTGGTTTCCAGCCATATATCTAGAAGTATACGTTTATAACTTTATTTGTATATTGACAATTGTCAGTAACAGATGGAATCACGCTTATTATATTTCGTAATTAAGTTAATTATAAACACTGGACAATATCTAATATTTCAGATTGTTACTAAAAATATATATAAAAAGTTACCTTATTAAGTTTAAGAAATATACATGGAGCGGATTTGTGATAATTATATTTATTCTCTTTAGTACAAGGATACCAATTCTTAACGTCAACGTCACAAACTTTACCAGGGGGTGGGGGTTGATTGTAATCACACTTATTAATGTTTGCACCAAGACCAGGAACTGAGCCTGGCGTTATGTAATCTGAAAAGTTGTTATCAATTACGATCTGATCGCTTAAATAATGTAAAAAATATTAGTAACTTATTATTACATAAATTTGAGATATTACCCTTTAAAAATGATTCTAATGAATTAATCCAGTATTTGAAGTTCTCGCTATCAGTTCCTTTGTACCAAATTAACGTGCTCTCTACGTTCTCTAGTGGTGGCCCTGGCCTAAATCCTAAGCCTATAAACAAGAATGACAAAAAAAAAAAAAAAACAGGAAGCTATAAAGATACTTCATGTAAAATTGTTGTATCAAATATTTTTTTACCAGGATTTGTTCCGATTATTGAACGTTCTAGTTGCCACCTTGGTATCCTCGGATCCAACGTTTGAAAGAATCCCCAAAAGCAAATTGCAACCAGTGCAGCTAGTACTCCATAGAATATCAAATAGAACAACCCTATTTTACCTACAAAACAAAGTTTAAATTAATCTATAAGTATAATGAACTATTTATTATTTTCTCGTAATTTATGTCATATCCCTAATAAAATTATCGTTTTAATAATATCTTCATTTTACAATGAATTCTATAAATGCTCCAACTTATATTTCATTCTTCCTTATTAATATAAATTCAGTATGACAACAGTTACAATAGTTAAAAATATATTAAGTTACATTTATATTGTACGTATTAAAAAAGAATTATAAGAACTCCAAAATTTTCAGAGAATAAACCGCAGCAATTAACAATGCGATAAAGTGCTCAATTGTGCTACATCCGAGTCTCATTTTCAATATTTCCTCCATCAATTTATACGTTTCCGTCTAACTTTTACATAGTTTCACATTACGGCATGTCATCCAGAGTAAAGCGTACTGTGAACCAGATATCTCTTGTGTATGATTTATGTCCATTTATACAGTTTACTACGAAACATAAAAATTGTATACTTCATTATGATACTATGGTAATGTTCATAAAAACCAATGACACAAGTGTAACAAATTATTTTTCATAAGGAATTGTCCTTATTTTATGGTACTTATAATTAAACAGTGAAAAAAATTCAATGATGTATTAAAAGCAGGTCAGTTTTTAGCGTATTGAAGAAATGTTTTTAAAGCACAAGTAGATATATAAACTTATTAAACGGTGATAACTAGTATAACAACAATAGTTTTACGAATACGAAAGATCTTTTAGTACAGAATGGAATCCGAGAAGCGACCTTGCAAGACATTGAATCGGTACATAATTGAATTGTTCCACTTGACCACACGCTTGGATCTTCCTTTGAATTGAGCCAACTATTAATGCAATTAACCTATATTACACAGCGTGCTAGTACGCGTCGATTAATTCCATTACATCTACGAGATGTCAGCGTATCGTAAAAATCATTGTAGTTAACTCGTGACATTTTACTCCTCGAACAGAGTCTTGGAACATCCTTTGGTATATCGTTACAAGAATAATCTACAGTTAGCTATACGATTACTGAACCTTCTAATAATATAAATGGAATACACATTCATATAATATAATATTAACATATTTCCTAATCTAAATCTGGTCAGAACTCAATTCATTTGTCCAATGACAGAGAAAGACGACAAGTTGAATCTTAGCGATTAACTGCTGTATTGTATTACCGACATGGATGCGCGCAATACGATACCTGTGATATCAAATGGACTCTGCAGAGGATGAGGACGTATGATTATATTGAAAAAGGATCAGTTGAGAATAATTCAATGAATCGTTATTCATCGAAAAAAATACCATTCCAATATACTGTTAAGAACACAACATTAATATTAAAATATTTATACTACAACGTGAGGAATTAAAAAAAGAAGAATTCGACGCCCATATGGAAAATAGAACAACCCTATACCGGTCCGACCGATACCGAGGCACGGAGGTGCCGAGCAAGTTGAACTGCGTTGGAGGACTTGTCGTCCCACCTGATTGGTCCCAAGCTGCTGCGAAACCAGGTATATAAGAGCCTGAGTTTCCTAGAAAAGCGAGTTCCTTTCTTGACTTCAACCAAACTAGTGGATTGGACCAGCCACCTAACATGATTCGTGGCCGCAACTAGCTAGGAAAAAGGAAACGAAAACTCTCCTTCCGTTCTCCACGAACGAACGACTTCTGCACCTCCGTGCACTCCTCACGGAAACCACCTTTTTGTATATGAATTATTTAGACGCAAGAGATCTTGCAATAACAAATCTAAAAAGTGCCAGAAAAGATGAGAAATGTAAGTTTCTAGTACATTATACGATGTACATATTTTTTACATAAATTTTAACTTACTTCACGAAATTAACAACTTTTTTAGAGCAGAAAAGGAACTCGTAGACGGATGCTAACGCGTTCAATTCGATATTAATTTCAGACATTTTCGGGACATCGATGCTGAACGAAAGCTCTACGATGACGATCACGTGGGTGTACCCTTCGGAATGGCCCTAAGTTACATAATGCCGTAATACCTCCATTTAACGCCAATTGACCTCGTTGTACGCGTTTGCGCTAAAGGAAGTTTAACAATTGCCATTCAGCCGAGCAAACCGTAGTGTGCACCACGAATTAGCCACGCTTCCGTCTTTTTCTCTCCCTTCCGTTTTTTGTTTGCGTCTACCCTTTTATTTCAGACAAATCAGTCAGACATGCATATGCCTAATTATTAGATAGCGCCAAATAAAAGCACACTCGAAAATCTGAAATGAAAGTTTGTAATTGCAGGAACTTGAATAAATTAAAAATAACTTGCTCAAGTTATAAAATAAGAAGGGTACAAAAATAGTTTTAGTAGAAACTTCACTGGAGAAATAACTTTTTTAATTTTTTCTACGTTCTACCCTACAATATCTATGTAAGTGTCGATACATAGATCCAGTTTCAAGCAGTTACAGGGAGCTGGGAAACAGTACAAGGGTAACATAGGTGGCGAGGTTAATTCCAAGGCAAGGATAAATTGGTAGGATAGATTTTTATGCAATTTGCAAGAAACTGCAAAACAACGACAGGCTTCTGAGCTAATTGAATGAAAGAAGACGTAATCTGACAATTCGCTCTGCCTTTCGGTGAGTTTTATAGGTCTTCTATGTACTATTGCAACAGTTCCTGACAACTGATCAAAACATGATATATTACAGATTAATTTGCAACAAGAGTAAGCACGCTAACGCGTCAACGCCTTGAAGCTACAAGTTTGTTTTAGAAACAAGTTTCTACTACGAATTACGGCGCGATTCGCGCACATAATTCTTAGGAAATATAAGGCAATAGATCAAAGAAAATTCGATAACGATACCTTAGAATCTATTACCTCTATCTATTACCTCTTAGAATCTATTGCCATTACCCGTAAGATAAAATGTATAGGTTTCAATGTTTTTACATATGATATAAATTCATGGATTTAAGCAGACAGCTAATTGTGTAATAACGAGTATTACAAAAGCAAGTACAAAATTGATTACTTTACTTGCACCCTTCTGTAGGATGTGTTGGCAACTGTTACCATGTCAACCATATGATCACAGTGATAATGGCATATAAATTCATACCGCTCTATGTATTGGTTTTGTTAATTACAAACATATATTCATTGTAATGATTTTGATGTATGAAAGACTAATTTAACTGTTGTACTTCCCGTTAGTAATGTTTCGTTAATGAAATTACGCTTATCATATTTTCACTTCAAACTTTCGTTTCATATTTTACCGAATTAAACAGTAAGAAAGAACTAATGGTTAAAACAGTAACTACAAAAAATAGAAAAAAAATTCAATAAACCGAAATCGTAAATATTTTCGTTCTATTACTGTTTTAGCTGCTAAGGAATCAATTTACTTCAAAAAATTTACAGAAACATTTAAATTATAATTAATGAAATAAAGTAAAAATTTAATAGTTAATTAAAATTTTCTGGTAGGTTCCATATTTTCAAGTTAAATACTGTACGTATAAAAAGAGATTCATCGATCGAGATTATCATAGTACAAAACCTGTACTATATGTTTCTACCTGTTGTTGCACTTTCGTCCTACAATTATTTCGTTTATTTCCGTGTTTAGTCTCTTCCTCATGAAGTTAAATCAATAATAGTATATAATGAAACTATACAAAAGTTATAGAGAATTATATAAAGCTTAATTTATAATTGCCTGATTGCCTTTATGCCAGGTCTATATTGTTAAAGATATGCTTCTGAGTAGCTTTCTCTAATAATTTAATCGATAGTCTTACAATTTTCGAAGTATTTACGACTAATACACTCAATTTCGATTATGTACGCAACACTATGACGCAATCGCATATTTATTATCTCGCTAACTACATCACAGCGGCCTGTAAACAATTTTTACAATCGATAAACCTCAACAATTTTTCGAATACATTATATTTAATAGTGGCCACTAACGTTTGTGAGATTTGTGCATTCAACAAATGTTATACACCTCATCTAATGCTGAAGTTATTTGGTGATCGCTAAAATATATTTAGAAAAATAATAGATAAGCAATTGTACCATACTGACGCGTACGCTACGATGGATATGCGCGTATAGGTAAAAATGTGTGGTAGCAATAGTTCCTACCAAATACTTCCGAAACTGTAAGAGACTACAGATTAAGCTTTTAGGAAAAGTTACTACAATAATACTACGATGTATAATTACCCACAATTTGATCTCAAAATGATTTGTTCAACATTTAATGAAAATATTACCATTTAAAAAAAACTGAAAGGTAACAATACTTAAAGAAAATTTCGTTCCGTTTTACATAAACAAATTGTAGTAGTTGTTTTATAAAACTTACCCCAGCTACTGGCTGTTCTACCCAAAAAAGCACCGGTCTCACGATTGTAAATAAAAGTCTTTAGAGATTGGCTAGTTGACATGCTCGGCGGTTTAAGATAGGGATTTGCCATCTCCGCGGTGACCAGTTTCGAATCCTTGCTGACCATCGTGACGGGAAAAATTTACTCACTAATCACGTAACCGAATTTCTTGAGATTCTAAAATTGCGAAAGCACGAAAACAATCCGAGGTAAACGTAGAACAACACGACCGACAGCACTGCAGGTTCGCTGCACCGAAACCGTGAGTTCCTCGAGGTCGGTTGGCAGCTTCTCCGCTGCCGACAGTAGGTTGTTCAGCGCCACCAGGTTGACTAAACACGCTTCGCCGTGCAAGCCACTTCTCTGTCTCGCTTCATTCTACTATTTTCTTGCCACTTTCTCTGTCCTTCTGCCCCTCCTTAAACCCCCACCATCATCATTAAATCGTCCATTGCCATGACGTGTCGACCATGCACGTGTACGGAATCGTTATAGTGGTTGTTACCTATTGTCATCGATGTGTTGGGTTCATGGTGCCGATATCCGTTAAAAGCATTGCTTTTATGGGAAATTTTCTAGAAACATTGATTACAATTAATCAACTTTCCTTTTGAATTGGTTCCATAACATTTCCCTTTTTCAGTAACATTAAAGTAATCCATAAGTACAAAGTACAAGGTACCATGGTGGTGGTATAATAGTTATGATGTTTCCTCGTATGCCACGCCTATAACACTGGCTCTTTGTCTTCGTTGCATTCAGTTTAGAGTGAATTGAACAGGTTTTCGGCTGTTAGAACCGCGCGTATGAAGATTTCAATGCTGGGTATCTCAATTACGCTTATAAATGTATTGCACTCTCCTGTACCTACAATTGTGGATAACATTATTTTCATACTTTTAATAAATTTTAAAACGAAGAATGTAAATTCAACTATAAGTAGTAAAAATATGTAAATTTCTGGAAATAATTTATATATAACAGTTTTGAAATTTTCTAAGTATCACAAATATCTGTAAGATATGACTGAATTGGTTCTGTTATTAAATTATTTATGGAAATTTGTCAACAAGACTGTTGTAAATCTTTACAAAGTGAAAATAATATTTTTGTATATGAAATATGTAATACATACATATAATACAAAAGTGGCATATGATTTATAGAGAAAGCAATCGAAGTTTAGTGGCGCAATCTATTGTACATTTTTCAGACTTAACATAACTGACCTCCAAGCTTCTAAGAACAGGTGGTTTCTCTTGGATTCCATTCCACTTATAATTCTTGTTGTATATAATTAAATTAATTCAATTTTGAAACTTAAATTCAAACTTCCTATGATACCCATAAGTACCTTTAAATGCAGTTTAGAAACAATTGTTAGTATACAATGCGAGCTAGTAAAACTGTACAACAAATATTAGGAAATCATCAGTCTGAGAAATATGTGTTTGCAATTTTTACTAGAATAATATCAGAAATAATCATAATTGATGTAATATACCTGTATGACATAGTCATTGAATAGCCATAGTGATGAAGAAGGCTGTGAAAACGATTTCCTCGACTTGATTGTCGAGAAACAAATTGGGGGCTAAGGTCAAACATCGTGTGTGTGACCTTAGTGCTTGGAGGCGACTCGTGTGTGCGATTCACAGCACTGTACTATTGGTAGTTACCTCCTCTCTCTTTTCGTCACTTTGAGATGAGTCGCGCGAACATATATAATGTGAGTCACACATCACGACCGATCTGAATGAACTACATCCTGTCCTCTGTGTCATGTGACATTAATGTCATTGCTGCGTGTCGTCCGACTAAAAGAATCGGGCAAAATAAACGGAAGAATCTTCTTAAATATCTGAACTTCCTAAATGATAGATTCCTTTTAAAAGCAAAACCATGTGGCGCCTACACGATCCACGTGATATACCGATTTCAACCGAGTACAGATGGTAACTTTAATAGTTCACAAAGTTCCTATGGAATTTATCGTTACATATACACAAGCATTTTTTTTAAATTAATAACTGTTATTTCTGGTCTCGTCTGTTGAAAATAAATAATGATTTTTATGAATACATTTTGAGACTTTTACATTAGTCTTAATTACTGCTTTCAAAATTATGGTATATATTGCTTTGTGAAAATATTATAAACACAATTAACAGAAAACCACAAAAAGTAAAAGTAAGAGAAATTAATTTCGCACACTTAATAACTTGTAGGACAAAAATCACAACTGATATATAGAATTCTAAATTTTATTTTTGATCCTAATGTACATACCTTTAATTTAATATATATGTCACATGTAATTTGATAATTACATTACACACAGTTACAGTTTCTGTTTCACCACCATACTGATATTACGTAGTCTTATTCTATGTTGAATCGGTAACATTGCGAGTGATACCGACACGGTATATAGACGCTTATGTCTTTAAGCCATGAATAAAAAGATACATTGGGTAACAGATATAACCTAACAGTCGATAAATAAGCTTGCGAATATGCCTCAAAAACAGAGACCCGCCTTATCAACACAATGAGACGACATTGACACGTATAATTACTGCACATCCTGTAGGTGCCACAAATGTCTTCCGCTCCGTTCCCATATCTCATTGGCTAAGTTATCCCCCACTCCTTAGATATAAGTCATAGGTTGTACCAACTTCTTCTGAAAAAATTTAACAATATTCTGATTAATAACAATTCAAATACATTAATACAGAAAAGTAGTTGTTAATGTATAAATTCTTAGTTTCATTATGATAAAATTTAAAGTCTACATGTCATTAATTTATCCAAAAGGATAATATAGATATCTTCTATATTTAAACTAAATAAATTTAAGAATGTATAAATACCAATGTGGTATTCTCATCGGTGGTATAAATCGTTGTGTCCATCTTACCAAAAATGGCAATTGACCACAATTTAGTCAGAGTTCATTCTTGAGAACTAACATTTTATGTCGCAACGATACATATTGTTCACCAGTATGCCGTCCAGTAATATTTAACAGAGTACAGGACAAAAAGATGGCTTCTTCGAATATTGATTGTCTAAATTACACAACAAAATTTGATTTTACAGTAGAAAAACTACTTGTCTTGACAAAGAAAAGTGAGAATGAAACAAAGTTGATAAACGGTCACCTTTGTAATCTTAATGATCTCGATTATCGATATGTTACAATTTTAAATAATGATGTAAGTTTATCTAAGTAATTAATCTTTTTAATATTGTTATGTAGTTAGAATTGTTAATTTAATGTAAAATATAAAGATTGTTGTCTCATTGTTTAATAATATTACAGGTAATACAATTGCTAATTAAGCAATTATGTATTATCATTACACCTGTGGAAACTTCTTTGGTTCAAAATTTTTGTAAATTTTTAACTACTTTATTCCAAAGCAATGTAAGACTTAAAGAGGAAACATTTATGTATACTATGGAATGGACCATAAAAGTTTTAGAATTTGCTTCACCGATTACTCATAACAATGTACTTATAGTCCTAAAAAGTATATTAATAAGTGAACAATTTGATAGTATCAATCATGTAAGCATAAACTTTCTTAAAATAATACTTAATTTTATATTGTAATAGTTGAAATATGCTATAAATGTATAATGTTCAAAATAGTATATATTTACAGTATTTAAAATTATTACTTGAAGACAATCAGTTGCTAAAAAAGTATTTAATTCCATCCAATGAGCAATGGTCAGAAAATCATTATCATGCGATCAATTATTTGGAAGGTATTTTAGTCATTTGTGGCAATGGAACTTCCATAGCCAATGAATACATATGTATGATCAAAAATATTGCTCTAAATATTGTTTCTTCATCCTTTTATTCAAATGGTAACAAATTTTATTATACTAAAGTAAGTAATATATAGGTATATATTTTATATTTGGTGCAAAATATAATTCTTAAGGAATTTATTATTATTTAATGAATTTATTAATTAAATTTTCAGATTTTATGCTCATGCTTACATATTTTACATATTATAACAACCAAAAAACTATTACCACATTCCATTGATTTTATGGGTGAAATTTTGGGAGTGGTCCAAGCATTTTTGTTTTATGGTATCAAAGACTATTCGCCTGTGAAACCGCAACTACTTCATCCAGCAGTGATGAATCTTCCAGAACAAGTTCATGTAATTCCAAAGTGTAAAAACTTGAAGAATCATAAAGCAAAATTAAGAAAGCAACCTGCTAAAAAGATTGTTACTGAAGTTAAAAATCATGTTATACCAGAGTGCATAGGTACCAGTATATATTCAAGTGATTCAGATACCTCAGATACTGAAAGTAGTAATTCTGCTCTTATGGATGCTAAAGTAAGACTAGAAACTGTATACTTGTTACAAGCAATAATTGAACATTCACAAAATCGTGACATATTTGGATTTTGGTCACAAGTTGTTGCAACTGGATCACGTAACGATGCAAGAGTATTAACTAGAAGCATTTTAAAAGAACCTGTATCTAAAGTGAAACAACATATGCTAAGTACCCTAAGAGAATTATTGATAGATGCTAAACCTTTCTTAATGCATGCAGAAGATGTTCATCATATGTCTTTTATTACCTTTTTTGGTACAGTTTCTTTAATGATCAAAGAATTACATTTTACATTATCCTTAATACTAAATGGTGAAACAAATGTAGCAGTTTTAACTCATAGTTTAAAGTGTGCCACTGCATTAATCCAAGGCACACCATATACACGTCTTAAACCAGGACTTGCTACAAAATTAATGAGAAATTGTAGACCATACATATTTCACAAAGGTATTTGTATTGCTAATATTATTAACGAGTTCTGCTAGTTTTACGTAAAGATATTTTAGGCCAAGGCAGGCCTTATTACAATTTTGTATTCACAATTAATTTTCAAAACAAAATTATCTATATATAATGTAGAAACCAGCAGAACACTTTTACTCATGTAACATATATATTTCTAAAAGCATGTATCTTCTAAAAAGAATGAAAAGTATTTATTTATTGTATGCTTCATAGATCCAACAATTCGTGTTGCTGCACTATCTGCATTTGAAGCTATTGCTTCTTGTGATCCAATAACTCCAGAGATATTTGAAATACTTGCAAAAAGCTCAACTGTAAATGTTGAATTAGATCAACTGCATCTAAATATTTCAATTAGCGACAATACAGAAGAAGAAGAAGAAATAGATATTGAAGATCTCAAAAATAATTTGATAAATGACTATGATGATAACTTATTTAAAGAAACAAACATGTGTTTCTTAGTTTACGTTTGTTTGGAAAATATATCAAACAAGGTATACTTATATCTCTATACAGATGAGGTCTATTTAATTGTCAGTTATATATAGCAACTGTTAAAAAAGAGTTAAAGAGCAAGAAACTAGTAAAAACATAGTAATACAATTTATGAGCGATGCACTATTGATTGATTGTTTTGGAAAATAAATAATAGTTTATATGGTTACAGGCAATGTGTACACCTGTTCGTCTTCAGTCTTTAAAATTAATAGGTAGAATGGCATTTAGTGCTGGAAGCCTTATATTTTCACATACAGAACTGATTACAACAACTTTAGCAACAGTTACAGAAGATTCTGAAATACAAGTAGTATTACATACTTGTCGGGCTCTAGAAATCATGGCTGGTTGCTTCATGAGTACCGATTCAGAGGACAACAATGCCTTAATATTTTGGAATATTATATTTGATCCAATAACACTACTTCTACAGCATCCACAAACAATAATAAAAGAAGCTGCATGCGATTGTTTAGGCAGCATTAATTCTACTGTTTTTTCCCAACTTCAAGTGAGTATCTATTTGTACCATTTTGGAAAAACTTTTTCATAAATGGATGAAAAAAAATAATTGTGTCTGATATTATTGTATTATAATCTCAATGTACAATATTGTACCTATTTTTATGAACATTGTTTTATAGAGACAAAAAGCAGTTGTGATTATTACAGTATTGTTTGGTGCAGTACGTGATAAGGAAAGTGCTGTAAGAGCTGCAGGATTACGAGCATTAGGAATGCTAGTTACATTACCTGCATTAAAAGAGGAAACTGGATTTTTAATGGATTTGGCTGATATAGTTTGTTTAACTGCTGATGATCAAAATCTTGGTGTTCGTATTAAAGGAGCATGGGCATTAGCCAATTTGTGTAATTGCCTTTCTAAAGAAAAGTAAATATATTAAATATATAAGTAATATTTTCTGGGTCCTATGCTCTGTATTTTTTCAAATAATATATTAATATATTTATATTTATACAGCTATAAAACATCTTTTTATTTTGAATACAAAATAGTCTTTCCTTTACAGAGATTATGAGGACGTAGAACCTATTTCTTTAGAGGTACTGCTACCAAAAATTTATCAGGTTAGTATTAAAGCCTCTAAAGACAATGATAAAGTAAAATGTAATGGTGTTCGAGCTCTTGGAAGTATTCTATACTTGTGTCCTAACAAGCATATATTGAAAGACACATTATCAGGGTTGGAAGCTCTTATAAATTGTGCTACTACTGGAAATGATATGAAGGTAAATATAAAAATATCATAAAATATTGTAATAGGGACTTAATATATTTTATAATTTAAAAAATGTAAAATCAATTTTTTTTGAATTATATTTTCAATTGTTTATATTTTAATTGCTTTTATTAACTTTTTAATATATTTTTTATTATATATGCATTAAAGGTACGTTGGAATGCATGTCGAGCTCTGGGACTAGTTTTAAGCAACAATCCAGATAATATGTTGCATCCTACTTGGCGAGTGCGTAATAAATAGTATAAACGCTTTTACTTTTATTACCCTTTCAACTTTTTATTGTAATTAATACAATTTTATTGTTTTAGTATAGGATCAAGTGTTTCCTGCATTATGCAACTTAATTTGCCATAGCCCGAACTTTAAAGTGCGTACTAACGCAGCATGGGCATTATATTCTTGTAATTCATATGGTAAATACATTGTGATTCTATGGAAGAGCCTTATTTTAGCATTTGAAAATTCTCAACATGTACCAAGTTACATCGAATATCCTCATCGTGATGCACTCATTCAACAAGTAATTAAAATTACTACTAAACATACAATTTAAAACTATATATCTATCAATATCATTGTCATGTATCTTTCAGCTGTGTCTTACTCTTAGTCATGTGGCTGCTTGTACTGAAACGTCCGATTTGCAAAACCTTTGGATAGAAATAAGTGAACATGTAGATGATATTTCTAACTGCATGAGGCAGTTTCAGGTATGATTTATTGTACTATTGTTTACTGTTGTACTTTATTTTACAATATGTGATTCTGTAAAATAATTTAACTCAAAAATATTCATTACATTCTAATAAATTTACATATGTTAGATGTACTATTTATGTTTTAGGAAACTATTGTGCCCGAAAAAATGGGAGATTTAATAAAAGCAAAATCTCAGTTAGAAAAATATGTGAAAAATGCTCCACTACAGGAAGAACGAAAAATTGCGCAAGCTTTATCCAATATTTTTCAAAGAACTAAACGATATGACAATTTAGATGGTACTATTTTAACATAACGTAACAATGTACAGTTTATAATAATAAATAAAATATATCTTAAAGATCTAAAGTTCTTACAATGTTTTTACAATTTCGGTAAATCGTTCATTAATTCATAAATGTCCATAACTCTTAACAGTATTTGAGTTCGAGGATTATGTGTACACATTATGTAAGTGTACATATTTAAAAAATATATGTACAAAATACTACAAAAAGACATTTATAAACTTGCAGAAGTGTCAATTAAATCACTTATAATTATGTCTAATGATCCTGTTCTGATTCCATTTTACCTACCTTTGTTAAGAAGCTGAATCATTCATATTTGTACAAATCTTTTCAGAATCATCATTTTTGTTCTTACTTATATTAATAGGATAATTTGATGGTTCAGATAGACTATCCAATATTTTACTAACAATATCAGAATTATTCTCTTTACTGCAATTGATGTCTGAATGCAATTTATTTTGATCTATGTTATTTTTCTCTGGATCTGTTAAGTCTGATATATTCTTAACTTTCTTCTTAAAAGTATCCTCTAAATCATGATCATTTTTATCACTTGTCTCCTCTTCATCCGAACTTTCTTCGCTTGAATTACTGTTTTCATTTTTGTTATGTTCTTTTACATCTTTAATTTTCATTCGTTTCTTTTGTTTCCATTTCTGTTTTTTTCTTAATCTCTTTGCCCTTTTCTTTGCAGTTATTTCTTCAGCTATTCTTTTATTTTCTGTAATTTTCCTGTGATATTCCTCATCTAAGAGTTCCTAATGTAAACATTACAAACACGTATTTATATTATTGAAAATTATTCATTCCAAAATACACTGTAGAATTAAGTACCCTAAACTATTACTGTATTATATATATGCATATACCTTGTGACCTTTTTCTTGAATAAACTTCTGCCTTGCATACTCTTTACGTCTCAAATGCCTATACACATGAAATTCTCCACTACCAGCGCCAGCACTACTACCCATTACATTACGAACAAATTCTGGTACTGTGGGTGTATTCTTAGGTTTCGGTCGTTCTGGTAATATAATAGGCTTTTCCTGTTGCAAAAAAAAAAACAATGTGTATTTTATTATTTATGTATCAAATTCATCTTTCAATGAGACAGTCTCTCTAAAGGTACCAAAATGAGTAATTGAAATAATCTTTCATGTATTATTATCATGATACCAATCTTAACTTGTTATTAAAAGTGATGAATAAAAATAAGTAAAAAATTATGTATTTGCTAATCTACTCAATATATTTACCGGATTTTTCATTAATTTTTGAAGTTTTAATCGCTGCAAATCAATCGCTGTTTTTGCAACGACAGGTTTTTCTTCTTCTTTGTCTTTATTCTCCGGCATAATAGTATACTATTATACAAAGAAGAAGTCACTTCAAATCTATTATTTCCTCTTTTTACAATAAAATTCGCACAATTATTAAATTGCAGGAATGAAAGGTTATGTATAAGATAATAGTATTGAATACATACAACACAAAATCGTTATATTCAACTACTTATATCGATATCAAGGGTAACTATACATATATCAATACTTGTTGACATATTCTCTGTAGATCATTTATACTAAATATTTTTCTAACTTTTACAAATGTATTTATTTGTAACAAATGTTCTGTTACTTATTGGTAATGTACCAAAACAATTCTGACCATTTTCTGCCAGTTCTTAACTTTGTATTTTTATAAGTTGTAGATACATTCGTACATAGGTATTTATTACATGCGTATGTAGTACATATCTATATAGGTATGTGTACATATATTCAGAAAGTCAATATTAATAATATACTGAAAACTGATGACAAATTTTCATTATTATATGGTGAGATGAAAAATAAAGATCTTAAATACAGTATATATATTTGCAACATTTTATAATTAATTTAAAGGAATAAATAATGAATACGACTTCGAAGATGCAGCTCAGAGTGTCGCCTCTTATTGTTTTCTCCTCTTTGGCAGTAAGTTGCCAATATATATATATATATATATATATATAATTTTTAAGCGGTTCAGTTGGTAACTATAATAGTAGCAGAAGGCTTTCAATATTGACGCACATTGACGCTTATTGAGACTCCTGTAATCGTTGAAGACTGAAAAGATTCTGCTGTCAAATTCGAAATAATTTTCATAGAACAAATTATATTATTGTAAATTCTAAAAACAATGTCAGATACAGTAATAGATGAAAGGTAATTTTTACAAAGTCTTACGTTAAATGTTTCCAACGAATGTACAGTTTCTTAATTATATATCAAAATATTTTAGAGTAACCGATGAAATTGAAGCACTCAAAGCAATTTTACTTGACGATGAGTTAAATATTAAAGAAAATGATAGGTAAGTTTTTCTTTCAAAGAGTATAATACTTGTAACCTAAAAATATTGAATGAATTGTCATTTTAAGATTTGAGAAAAAACTACAAAAGTATTCAATAAATTACTATTAGAAAATTTTTTACAGCAATTAATGCAGAATTAATAATGAAATTTAATGTTTTCAAAGTTTATAGTTTTAAATATATGCTATACGTAATACATTTAAGTTTTGATACTACAAAGTACTAATTGACAATTTAAAATGTTAAATATTTGCTAGTGCTGTTCAAGTTGAAAATACATTTTAATTTTGTATGACAAAACTTATTTCACATTAGTTATACCAAATTTGATCAAGCTAGTACTTATATTGTATATCTTTTATAGTTTTAATTATAAATTTATCATATCAGCCAAATGTTCAATAACTATTTATTTATGAAATAATTTTCATTATGCCTCTTGATTTGTTCCCTATTTTGTTCACAGAATCATATTTTAATATTCTTTTCATCAATTGTTAAACATCTTATATGTATATATAGTTAAAAATAAGCAAGGAATACAATAAAAATAAATTCCATTTTATATTATTTATAAATACGACAAATAAGAATATCTAAAGTAATAAATATATATTTTTAAATCTAATTTATTATATATATTTTTATGAACATGTTATGGAAGATCAGTGTTTTTCTAGGGGTGAACCAGAATGTATTGAAACTGTATTATTTCCTTCAACTGGTGAAGATTCACAATCCCAGTATGTTTGTGTGACATTAATAGTTCAGTTACCTATGGGATATCCTGATGTATCACCTACTATTAGTCTCAGAAATCCTAGAGGTTTAGATGAAGATACAGTGAGGCTTATGCAATCAGATGCGGAAGCAAAATGTAAAGATTTTATAGGCCAACCAGTTATGTTTGAACTTATTGAGGTATATATAATATATTTTGAATTATTGATGCATTATTAAATAAAGAGCAAAATATGTAACAATTTTCTTGAGGTCTATATTATCTGCAAATGAAGTGATATGTACATTATTTGCAAATAATATATTTAAATTTGGTTTTATTAGCTATTAAATATATCTTCTATTTTGTTGTTGTTAGTGATGTTATATATAATACTTAATAATATGATATTATTATAACAGTTAATAAGGGAGCACCTTACAAGAAGTAATCTTCCAACAGATCAGTGTGCCATATGCTTATATGGTTTTCGAGAAGGAGATGAATTTACAAAAACAGAATGTTATCATTATTTCCATTCACACTGTTTAGCAACACATGTAGCTGCTGCAGAACGATATTATAGAGAAGAACAAGAAAAATTGCCACAATGGCAACAAGATACCACTAATAAATTTCAGGTATATTATTGAATTTTGCAATATATTTCACATTTAATATTTCTATTACAACATATATTAAGCAAATTTTTTTAGGCTATATGCCCTGTTTGTCGAGAATCCATTAACTGTGATGTAGAGAGTTTATGGTCTGCTCCACCTCCAATTGATGTTGAAGCTGCTACAGATTTCTCAGTAACTGCGGAATTAAGAGAATTGCAAAAACAAATGGCAGCATTGTTTTTAAGACAACAACAAAGAGGTGGTATAATTGATCTAGAAGCTGAAGGAGTAAAAACATTAGTTAGAACAGAAGATGAGGCTGGTGCTACAACTGAAGGATTCAATCCACCAGGAACCAGTTTAAATGCATATGCAAATCAAAATATGCAGTCTGTTAATCAAATGGTATGTACATATATTTATCATGTTGTTATATTGTGTATGTATATTTTGTGTGCGAGTGTGTGTGTGTGTACTAATATAAAGAATATCATTTTATATGAAATTGTTTAATTGTAAATGTTTTCCTTTAGCAAATACCACAATCAAAACAATCTTCGCACCAAACACAGAACCATGCTCACTATCAGTCAAGACATCATAATTACCATGGACATAATAATCATGGTCATCGTAACAGAGGTCGTGGACGAGCTCACTATCGTCGCCAGTTTGACAGAGTTAGGCAGACAGAATCTACTCCCAGATGACAATGGGTTCGAGATAAATTATTTACTGTCTGGTCTCCTATTTTGCTAAATGTATACAGTAATATGAATAGCATTAGTAACACAATTATGAATATATTATATAATAATTGTTTAATTTCAAATTACTTTTACATGGTAAAGTTATAGGTATCATTATTCAGCAACATTCCTGTTGTAATGAAGTATAAGATGGGATGTATTGAAACTTCCAAGGACTGTCTGTATGTAGACTGAAGCCATGGTGCTCTTTTAAACGATCTGCAGTTGTACAAAGTTAATTTTTTTCACTTTTTTTTTAAATACAAAGATGTACACAGAGCTGTAAGTACAATAGCATGAACAAGCAAGAAAAGGAAAAAATGCGTAATCAAAATATTACAGTAACAAATATTTTATAGCAGTAATTTAAAATTTAATGATCTCAACCATCATAAATATAACTATTAACGTAAACGTAATTCAAAGTTATTGAACAGTTTTTACAATCGTTTTGAAATGAATTTCACAATTTACAATACTTATTTCTATACAAAAATTTATTAATATTATAGATCGTGATATATATAACAGAGCAGACATGGATCAGTGTGTTTAAACAGATATTTATTCCTTTGAAAGGAATCGAAAATTTAGTTCTTGCTCTATGCATACATTCAGAAGCAATGTAAATCTTTAGAAAAAGTATGTAATGCTATTATATATCAAGTTTAACATATGAAATATACCTTTCAAGAGTTAAGAACCTTGATTTAATGCATGAATCAACCACTATTTCTGAAAGAACACTGTTCAATAAGCTACGTAAAAACCATTGCACATTAATATGTTTTCAATGCAAATTATTTTCTGCATATATATAAATATATATATTCGCGCAAATATCTTTGACTCATATAATTTATTTGTATTTTGTTTTCTTAATTTTATTTCAAATGTGTTGTGTGTGTTAAGAAAATATTTATTGTAAATATTTCTTTATTTTCTGCAAAAAAGGAGGTTCTATTAATAGGTAAAAAAACTTCCTTCTAATTGTGATATCTATAAAAGGATTAACTAGTATAGTATAAGAATTGAAAAAAAAAATAAAAAAAACATTAGATGATTCAATATTCCAATAAATTAAGACATTAATTTTATTGTAATGATATGAAATTCTTTGCAAAAAATAATACGTTTATCACATTATAAACTATATTATTGAAACTAGTATGATCTCTACAAATAAAGTAGAAAATGCTTTTATCAAAGATAAAATATACTAGCACTTACAAAATTTGATATATTAATTACTATCTATTTTTTTTGTAATATATATTAAGTAATGTAAAATAATATGCATTAAATTAACATGAATTGCTTTTATTTAAAAAGAAAAGAACATGTTTTAATAAAAAAATGGTTTAAATGTAAATTGTGGTAAAATCATTTATATTATATTTTATTTCAAATATTATACTTCATCTAGTCCAATATAAAATACTTGTAATGATATAAAAATTTGCTTCTGTAGGAACTTTTTAACTTAGGTCTGATTTAATATTTTTATTACATTAAATAAAGATGTAAATACTTTTATATTCTTACTCAATTCGCATTTTTATATGTATTCATTATACAGAAAATAAATAAAATAGTACTAATAAATTAAACATTTTTCTGAAAGCTGTGCTTAAAAGAATGTTTTTATTTTTAATATAATATTAACTTTGCACAATATTTATTTGTATGTAAAGAAACTTATTTAATTTAACATATCTATTGTTAACATATCTAAAGAAAGACTTTGCTTTTCACTATATATGATGTTTGATATTATATTTTATCTGTGATATTTTTGGAAAGAAAACTATAGTTCAACTTTCACTGTATATGTATATATACATGAATATTTATATTAAATATTAAAACCTGATAGTCCAATATGTGTTTATAATTATAGGAATTTTCCAATCTTGGTACTCATTTCTACTAATGTAATAAAAACATTCGGTAGAAAAACAGTATCCTAGACTGCAGTAATGTTCAGTAAATATTAATTATAATAAAGGAAAAATATTTTCCATTAATAAAGTATAATGTACGGCTAACACATTAAAATGGAATTAATTTGTTTGAATACTTTTCAGTTTTACTCTTTCCACATTAAAATAAAAGTACACTACTGAAGTAACTACTGTGAATTCGCGGATTAACATACACATATGATACACATACATATGTATATAAGTATCTATACAATAAAGACAGTCTGATATCTATTATTTAATGCCAAAGCTTCGAATAAATTAAATATCATCAAAGAATGAGCATTATTTACCACTTCCTATCACTCTCAAATTTAAAACTTAAAGAGAAAAAAAGACAACTAAATATTTGTTTGAATTAATACAAATATTTTAATGTAAAAAGAATAATTATAAATTATAATGTTATTTAATAATACATAAGAAATACCAAAATAATTTGTTGTTTTTATTATATTATGCCTTTAAAATTCTTGAACAATGTCTTCATTTTTTTAAAGATTCAAAATGTACATTGAAGTTAGAATTTCGATAAAATATTTATACACATAAACTTTGAATTAATTACATTTCGTAATAATTAGAGAATTAATAAGTTAATATATTTACAATTTATCCTTAATGAATATAATAGAAATTTAATAACCCGTTCCTACCCTTTAAAATGATTTAAAATAAATAGTAATTAATAAAGTAATTATATACTATACAGTCCACTGTTCCTTTAATTTGTTCAGTTTAAATTTCAAATGTTCAAGTTCCGTTTGTAGTGGCTTACAAAAGTCTTTACTTTGCAATAAAACGTTAGAAGCTGTATCTAATAATACTGGATTAATTAATCTAGGTGATGGAATGTCTAAAGAAACAGAACTAATGATGCTATTATCACCATATCCTTCGTCAATATTTTCATCTGAATTTTTTGTTAGTGCCTTCAATTGTTCTTTTAAATCCTAGACATAAAGATATTTAGTATTAGACTACTTGATGTAGTGTAACAAAATATACAAGTACACTCTAAGAATAAGCGTTACCTTATTTCTCATTAAAACCTGTTTTAAACACTCTTGTAAAGAAACCTCCACTTTACTTTTCTGAAATGAGTAAATATGAAATGATTACATGTAATTTCTTCACAAAATTTTTCTAATTTTAAATAAATATCATAAAATAGTGTTCTATACCATATTGTTTAAATGGCCCTTCAATTGGGTGTTATGTAGTTTACTTTCTAAACTTTTAACTTTTCGCTTTTCTTGCCGAAGTTTCCTAATTAAAGTAGTGTTAGTATCACGTAATAACGTTTTTAAGTGCTTATTTTCACTTATCACATCTTGCATTGAATTCAATTTTTCTTCTGCTTCTACATTTTTTGATTTTAGAAGCTTATACTGAGCAATCATTTTTGTTAACTGCAAACGTAGTTGAAAGATTGCATTTTCTATCTGACTTTGTTCCTGTTTGGAAGAAAACAGAGTGGTCTGCAATGTTTCATTTTCAGATTTCAGTTTTTGTATCTCAAGCTGTGTTTTACGTGCAGCATCTGTGGCTTGATTTCTTTCAGCTTCACATTTCTGTATACTTTCCTCCATAGTTGTGATTAATATGTGCTGCTTAGCCAAAGCATTTTCCATCAATGCCTTGGAAACTTCGTTACTTAAGAGACGTTTCTCTAATGATTTTAGCTCTGCCTTCGTACCGCGCAACTCATCTTCTGTTAATTCTAATTTTGTAGAATAAACATCTGGGGAACTAGATGTACTGGTATCTAACGTTTCCAAAATACTGTTTGGTTGCTTTTGCGTTTTTAAAGTTTGTACCTCGCATTCCAAATGTTGCTTTTCTTTCTGATGTTTTTGAAGAAGTTCTGTATAATCCGTGTTCAATTGCTTATACTTTACATTTATATTTGCTATCGTTTGTTGCCTCTTGTGCAAAATTCCTTGATAAGTATCAATTTCCAATTGTAAAGTTTTCTTGCTGGCCTGTAATCCATGCACTTGAGATTGATACCACTTTGCAGATGCTTCAGAAGCATCCAGCCGATTATTTACATCCGTTAAATTGTTTTGTAATTTTTGTTTCTCTTGAAGTACCAATTGCATTTCCACATACAACTCTGCTATCTTCCCTTTAAGACCTTCGTTAGCTGCAATTCTGGCATTAAGCTCAATACGCATATTGTCCAAATCCATTCTGAGTCGCTCATTGTCTAATTCTAATAACGCAACACGTTTTGATAATTCTATATTTGAAACATCAGGCGTTGATAAGTGCCCAATATGAAACTCGTCACTCATTAATTGAAGGGAATCTGTAGATGTAGCAGAGTTTAAATCCTCTTTAAATGAATCAGATAAACTGCCCATTTTAAATTATATAATAATTTAATGTAATCGGCATACAAAACTTCTTCAGAATTTTTTTTTTCTTTTTCATTAAGTGCAACATATATAAATAGATATACGCATCACAAATAACTGTAATTTTACAATATTAAAATGTATTATTTCATTATACTGTCAATTTTGTATTTGCTTTTATTTTTGGTAAAATATGTTTGTTATACATATGTCATTTTGTAAAATTTATACATATATATATATATATATATATATAGATGTATATATTTTCTTCCCGAAATATTACATTAATAAATATAATTAAGAATACTGAGCATAATATATACAATTGTATACAATGACTTATATATCTTTATTTATTTAAATGTCACTTGACAGTCTATATTTAGTGGAAACATGTCTACTAGGCGTACCTGTGTCATGTTGGAACACAAATCTTAAATGTAGATCTTAGAACACATACACTTTGTGGAAAGAGCATAACTGTTACGATGCAACTTCATGAGAACGAACATTGCAATGATATATAATTCCTGTGCGACCATTATTCGTTGTTCCTCATTCTCGTTTCGTCTACAAATGTGCGAATAATATTTATTGTAATAAAATAGGAGGAAATAAAAATCTAACCTATCGATTGTAGGATGAAACGCATCGAAATAATTATTCATGTATCCGATATCACGGCGCCAGTGTCGCTTCGGGTATATATACATACTTAGAAATCCAGAGAAACGATAATCTCAGTAGTGCGCATGGTCGTTGAACGTCTTTGGATTAAGGGTGGGTCTGTTCTTTTTGCTGGAGGGGTCGTGTAAACGAATCCCGAGTACATACGTATAACAAATAAAGAATAGAGCGATATCTACGCAGGTCTAGTTTACGTCCAGCACGAAGAAAGATTAACATCGTCGAGGGAAGTGTTTTAATTAACAATTTAGTGTCCGATGCTTGTCGAGGGCCTAACAGTGAGCAAAACTTCATGGCGGACGGAGTTCTCTACAATTTGTGCTATTTTTCCCTAATTTCCAGGTCCCCCCTTTTCGTTCGACCCGATTCCCCATAAAGATTCAATCCCCTATACGCGCTAGTCGCTCCCGTTCATGGCTGCGGCCCGGGGTGGGGGAAAACAAGCTGTATAACGACGTAAAATTTCGAAGCTTATATGCAGGAATATGTCAAGTTTAAAAATCGGTAAGTTACTATCTATTTGCCATTTACATTAATTCATATCATTCGTTTTATGAGGAACAAGATAAGCGGCTGGAGAGTTGACTCGCGCTAGTTGTTGCCCCTTTGCATCCAACACGCTTCTATACTTTGCTTTCGTAGTATGGTAGGCAAGAAGGCATCGAACGTACTTTGTATACGTGCTTCGAGAGTTACCCGACTCTTCTTCAAGAATTGCGCGAAGGGGATCGAGAATTAATTGTCCGAAATCTTGTGTACGCATTCTGCCGCGTATGTAAATAATTCCCGATGTGCGGCACGTTCGCGTGTTTTATTCGATCATCGCTTCTGACGTTTGCCGAATTTTATACCGTATAAACTATAGTTAAAATAGTAATACATTTATTTCTCTTGTTCTCAGTTCACTTTCCTCTTTTATCTAAGCTTTTTCTGTGCGTTCGTATCTTCTAATTGAATATAAGTTGTTAAATAATGTCTCGCATTTCTTTCATTCACAGATGTTTTGTTTTTCTCTACATTTTAATTCAGCTAATATGATTTAAATAATTATTTCATATTTTATATATCTTTCTTTCTCTTTTAGGTATATATATATATACATATATACAACTTGCATACATGTATGTATATATATATACGTATATAGCTTAATGATATATTGTAGTTAGCATGAATGTTTATTAATCTTGTCTTTATCAATCTATATCATCTTTTGTCTTTATTAAACTACATTAAGAAATATATCATTTATATGTTTTTAAACAGTACGTTTAACTTCATGATAAAATAAATTAGCTAATTCTATATTATATTAGTACTAATGATAAATGAAGTATATTTTCTTTTTTTTTACCAATTATTTAAAGAAACTATTAATTTTCAATGAAAAATGTATTCATATTCCTATAAAAATAGTTTGATCAATCTATTCTTATTGTTCAATATTGATCTAATAACTATAACTATTATCTGTATATGTATATACAAGATCACCAGCTCTGTTAGTTATATTGACACAATAAGAATAATTAGTTCTAATAAAATAATGTTATATAGGTTTTTATTTGCCCTTCAGTAATTTCGATCAAGTTATGCACCTTTAAGAAAGAAAACCTTTTGAAAAATAAGTATGTAAAATATAGATGTAACATAATGTTTCTGGGATTTTATATACATATGTTTATTTACTAGGTATATGCACACACACATACATACATACATATAAGTATATATTGAAATATTTTACTTTACGATATATGTCATGTCAAGTTAATGATTGTTTCATTTTCCCTAAAGTGTTGGTAATGCACTTGCTTGCCCTACCCTTGAGAACGATGGACTCTGAGCAAAGAAATCAGCAGGTATATCAACACTAAACAAAAAGCTAAAGAATGAATGCCTGCTGCACTCACGCCGCCGACACAGAACAAGCAGACTTAACATTTACGCAAGTAGTGCGTGAGTAGCAGCTACTCACGCCACACTCAGACGTATATATCTATTTTCGCACATGGCAGCCATGAAGCATGGTACGTTTTATTCTTGTATGCTTTGCTTTGTATGTAAATTTGATTTATAATGGCAATATTCATTATATAGCCTATCAAGAAAGGAAAGTTAAGACATGTATATTTATTATTGAAATATATGATATATTATCACAATATTTACAATTATTTATGTAACTGTGTATGCAGTAATATTTTGTTTTTAACTTTTACTAAGATTAACAAATTGCAGTTTATGATAAACATTAAACTGTTGTATATAATTATTTAAATATATAAATTAATTTATATTTGTTTTAACTATTTCTTCATTTTCAAGTATATATTATATAGATTGTATTTTTTCAAATATTATGTTATTCAAATAATTCAAATATAAATAAATTGTAATTGCAAATATATCTTTTATTGTGTCTCCTTTTCATATTAGTTTATAGCATAATTTTTGATGTACTACTAAAATATATTTACTAATAATAATTATATTCGTAGCTTTCAAATCATCAGTATGATAATTAAAAACTATTTGTGAGTACAACAGTTTGATGCCTTTAATGTATTCTGTAATTTAACAATTAGTTATAATAGATGTTCGATACATTGGAATTTTTATGTTTTCAATCTTGATAATTGTGTTCCTTTCCAACTGTAATTAATATTTTCTTTTAAATACACTCCCTTTGTATTAAATAATATGGTGTGTTCCTAATTATAAATTTCTTATTTTGTCACACAGAATAATCCTAAATTTGAAAGTTAAAACTATTATCAATAAATTGTTTTAATATTCGTCGATACTCATTAAGTATTTAATATATGTATTATGAAAATATAATATTAATTATTGTGTACACAAAAACTAGGAAGAAATTTAATTATGATTACTTTCAGGCAAGACAAGTCAAGACGACGTATGTTATGTTGTCGCCAAATACGACTACGGAGCACAAGGTGCTCAGGAGTTAGATTTACGTAAAAATGAACGTTACTTGCTTCTTGATGATTCTAAACACTGGTGGAGAGTACAAAGTGCGAGAGGCCAAGCTGGCTATGTGCCAAGTAACTATGTCAAGAAAGAAAAACCATCCCTTTTTGATAGTATTAAAAAGAAAGTCAAAAAGGGATCTGGTTCAAAAACTCTGCCATCTAGTAATTCACCATCTAGAGCTGTGGAATCTCCTATTATGGCTAGGCGTTTGCCTGCCGATCCGAGCGAGGCAATAGGCACCGCAGTTGTCAAATATAATTATCAAGCACAACAAGCAGATGAATTATCACTCGTCAAAGGCACTAGAATCTTAATATTAGAAAAGAGCAATGATGGTTGGTGGAGAGGTCAAAGTGGTACGCAAGCAGGCTGGTTTCCATCAAATTATACTCAAGAAGAAGGGGATGCAGATGATACCCTTCATACGTATGCAATGGCAGAAAATGTTCTCGATATTGTTGTGGCACTTTACTCATTTTCTTCCAACAATGATCAAGAACTATCCTTTGAGAAAGGTGATCGTTTAGAAATCCTTGACCGTCCACCGGCAGATCCTGAATGGTATAAAGCAAGAAACAGTCAAGGGCAAATAGGTTTAGTGCCTCGTAATTACCTTCAAGAACTCAGCGAATATTTAACACAACCATATCGTGAAAGAGGAATGACAAGTAGTGAGATTAGTACAGGAGATTCCCTTGAGAGAAGGCCAGACCCTGGTGATAGACCACATCTTGTTGGAAAACCTTGGTACTATGGCAGCATTTCCCGTTCGCAGTGTGACACACTATTGAATCAACATGGTCATGATGGTGACTTTTTAATCAGAGATAGTGAAACTAATGTAAGTATAAATGAAAATAATTAAATTGGTTGTACTTAATAAATCAACAAATGATTAACATTTAAATTATGTATCATAAATATTATGATTTTTAGGTGGGAGATTATTCAGTGTCATTGAAAGCTCCAGGACGTAACAAACACTTTAGGGTACATGTGGAAGGAGCGTTATATTGTATTGGTCAAAGGAAATTCCATACATTAGACCAATTGGTAGATCATTATCAACGAGCGCCTATTTATACTAACAAGCAGGGTGAGAAATTATATTTGGTGCGCCCATTACCAAAAAGCAACCCCAGTAGCAATGGTTGCTAGGTGAATTCGTGCCATGAAACGGTCCATGCGCTTTGGAATGTATCTCTAAGATACGCAATGCCTGCCTAGTAATATCAATATCACACATCTCGTATGTTTATACATAACAATTAATATAATTGATGAACTCGTATATTAGTGTTTCTTGATTGTTTGTCCATTTACACTGATAAATAATTTATTACTCTAAGTAATTGCCACCAACAATTCTTACCATTCATTGGAGCTTCCATACTATTTAGCAAACAAAGCTAAGAGAAACGAAACATTTGTACGGCAGCTATGTGACAATTGACTAGTTGACACAGAAAGCTTCTCTTTATATCCATATGTAATTGTAAAACACAACCGACCATGTTATTACAATTAATAATATATTTATAACTACACGTAATGTAGACTGCAAGTGTAATGATCAAATAACGGTTAATTATCATGCAATTATGACCGGTTAAGTGGATCTCTACTCTGAATCTATTGGTATTGAATTATGACAAAGACTAAGTGTTCATTTGTGATTTTGTATTTATTAGAAATTTTTAAGTAAATAAACTATATTTAAGTGTGCATCACAGGTAACGTGTAGTTTCTTTTCAATTCCTTACTTGTTATGTACACTATTACTATATATTTTTCAAAATCATATTTCGTTTGTAACATGCATTGTATATCAAAATAATGTAATTCAATTAAACATTGTTAAAAAAATGAATATTTTTACTGCTAAACATTCAACATATGTGTGTGCATATTCATTAGCGTTCTTTAAATTAAAAAAGAACTTATTTTTATGCTCTAGCAAATAATTCATAACAGAATCAATGAAGGGATGATTTTGCTAATCATAATACATGATTGGTAACAAATATTAATCTTTATTTAACGTGTATATTATATTCATAAATAAAAGTATTATTTAGTTATATGAATAAGAGAGATTGTGGTGCTCCTGGAGATAAAAGTTAATGGCACTAATTGCCAATAAGGTCACGTATATAAACAATTGCCCTAAACTAAACATACTTTAGGTCTGTATTATTTGTTCGTAATTCCATTAAAAACTTATGCTTACTTAATCATAAGAAAGGATTGTTCGAATTTCTTGTCATGTTGCTCACACCAGAACCGACCTGAAAGAAGCTTATACATTTAGTTACATATATTCGAATGTATTCCTTTTGCTAAGTAAAAATAAAAATAATAAATTCATACCATGAATGGGTTTGCATGATATGCTGGAAGAGTTGGTTGCCACACTTTATTTGTCATTAATTGACTAAACTGAATTACATCTCTGTTACTAGATGATCCAATACCTACCCATTGTGGATCTAAGAACAATTTCCTTAATCTATTTGAAATGTCTAATAGATTATAGTTTCTGTTCTTTAAATAAAGACTTACCATTACTCACAGGAAACTGTACAGGTTTAAAAGGATTAACCGGATTGTATAAAGAGGTATCAATTGATTGCGTATTATTATTAACTACATTAGCTGATGGTTGCCATAAATCACCAGCTGTAAATGGATTTGAAATTACATTCGTAGTTTGATTTCCTGTGCTCCACAATGAATTTGATGCTATAGAAAATTATGGTATGATAATTTTGTAAAATGTTAATAATATCTTTGTATTTAATTATGTTCAGCAATATAAACTGTGCATATACCATTATTAGCATTCCATGTAGATGTATTTAATGTTGTCGTAGTATCATCTTTTACTTGTATTTGTTTCATTAGGGAGTCTAAGTCTTTCAGTGCCGCATAACGATCTTCAGATGGAGGTACATGTGTTCCATTTGCATGCATTGCATTGGTAGAATTTCCTGTAGTCTGACTAAATGGACTTAATGATTCAACGTCTAAATAAAAAATAAAATATGATAGAGAAGTATACTAATTTACATTGTTATAAAAAATAAAAGTTGTTGTAGAATATTCTTTCAATTTACTTGTATTTTTTGGACTATTGAATACAGGATTGTTATCAAAATTGGCAAAGAATGGCTGAGGTACAATTGGTTGACTGAGTTTATTTGTAGGCACCGTAGTAGTAATAAATGGATCAGGAACTTTGCTGAAATCAGCTACAAAATCTGTCGAAAAATTATTAAAATTAACCGACTCAACATTGTTCGTTTTCGGAGCAGATATAGAAGATAACGTTGACGTTCCTGAATGCGGAACTCTTGGAATGTTTGTTTGATTAGATGATTGTGATTTTTTATTCGAGTTTTGATTTGCCATGGACGGATCCAAATAATATCTCTTGAGCTCATATTTTGCACTCATTAGATCTTTCATTTTTTGTTCATCTTTTGTATCTAGAGTCTGAGATGAATTTGGGTTCATCAAGCCTAACCATATCCTTCTGCAGTACTCGTTACCACGTTCCTTTATAAAATCTATTTCCTCCTGCGTAAACGTTGCCATAGAAATAGATTTTACTCTATGCGGTGGTGTCAAGCCCCGCCTGCAATTTTAAATAAACGCACTGACATAAACGTTTTTCTTTGTATAATTTAATCAATGTTTTTGTACAATTTAATTAAACGATTTCCTTCTAATACATATAGGTTAATTAACAAAGACATTAAAATGACTAATATAAATATATACACACACATATATATATATAACAGAATAATAGAAACATTTCAAAATAATTATAATTAATTGCATTAAGTATTAATTCTAGATCTATATAAAGGTAAAAATGCTAAAATTTTAATGAAATTTAATAAACGATTTTCACTGTGTATTTTAAACATTATTACCGATTATAAAGATAATTATAAACAATATTAATTAACAATAAATTGGTAAGTAAGTAGAAAACATTCTTTTTACCAAATATTTTATATAACAAAGTATACATATATTATCACAATGAAACTAGACTAATTATAGTAGAGACTTTATAAAATAGCCATTGGTTTCCTACATATATTATTTATGAGTGTAACATTTGACCATTGATAACAACTACTACGCATAAGGAAAACAATGATACTGATAGTGTATTAACTTCCTGACCGCAAATAAGACCGTTTAATAAGGATCTATAGCCGCCTACATAAATTTACAATAATTCGCTGCATATGTTTTAAGAGAACATACTATTTATCGTCATAAAGAACAGTATTTTATTTCTAATCACGATCGATACAATCTGTCTGTCGAGTTGAAAATGTTGACATTTATCCAGCATTAGTTATAATCGTTTGATCGTGAAATATCATGAAAATTATTTACGGGCTAGATTTAGCCAATTCTGCTTGCAACGTAGAAAAAAAATCGGCGAGCAAAATTGTCGTTACGTCATTTTTTCATGACGAAGAAGACTTGGTACACTTTATTGGCTTCTTACAAGTAACGAGTACTTACAGCATACCAGAACAAGAGGTACAGACGAACGAACCGATTGTCATGTTGACGTAAGTTGGGCCTCGTTGATGGCAATCGAAACATTCTTTATTACCAGGTTGTGAGACCAGCTCGCGTAATATTTTTAAATTCTTCTCATCTTGCTTTCTTTTTGCAGACGCCATCATATACGAGACCACTTTTATAATCCCGAACGGAATAGAGGCACAACTCACTGCTCTCACGCTCTGCTTGCGGAACTGACTCAATTTTCTGTCACGACAATCGTGCGTGTTCCGTAACACATTCTAAAAATGTTTCAGAAGAAAACAGACCAAACACAAAGTATGTTTACAATTATTGTTTAAGCTTCATTTTCACCCTTAACTACGCTTTTCATTTATTATATATACATACCTATATATATATATAAATATGAAAATACGAAAATTGATTGGATAATTTTTGTAATTTCCTTGAAAAAGAGAACTAAAAAGGAAGTATAAGTCTAAAGGTATACCATTGAAACGCATGTTTAATATAACCACGAGAATGGGAAATATAATTACCGCGAAAATTCAGTTATGGTGGAACAAGAAACTTTTGTCGTATTTCATTTTGATTGATTGTGATTAAATAAACAAAGATATATTAAGCGAAATACTTGGAAATATATAATCATAGAACTCGAAAATTTTCCATCTCCGTAAAATTCTAAAACAGGCTAATAACACTATATAACGAGTACAGAATTACGTTTTGTAGTTTCTATTTATAAACCAGAGGTACCTATACATATCTTTTACGTATTAATTATATAGATGTGATTTGATTATAGTATAAGCAAAATAACTGCTTAAAGGAACGCAGTCAAGGTTAACGAATACGTATTATCAATTTATTATTTCAGTTGCTGTTACGTGCGTACGCGTTTGTTTTGTACAGCAGTCTTAAAAATTCTTACATATTAAATGTTTTAAAAGGATCTAGATTTACTACTAAACAACACAGCCAATTTTAAAATAACACAGAAATTATTTGTCTTAAATAAGATGACATCTCTTGTTACAACACCTACAAACATAAAAAGGTATTATTTTATATTTAATAAAAAAGAATGTGGTTTAATACGTATTTGTTTTCGATCAAGTAGACTTCCTCAGATCAGAAATGTGCGTCAAGGTAGTGTCATCGATTTGGACATTGATATGTTCCTTAAGATATCAAATTATGAAGATACAGTGAGGCAGCTTGATATCTATTATGGAATTGGTATGAATTTATATTTCAATATTGCATCAAAATTTATTTGGTATAAAAATTAAATACGTAAGTTGTGTACATATAATTTTTAGTAAAGAGACAATTGCTGCGGTATCAAAGTTGCATAACAGGTCTGTTTCCACAAATTTCGAATGATAAGGTAGTTGGAAGTGTGCGAGAAAGTATTTATTGTGCTGCTGCTATATGGAGTTTATACCAAGCATATAGGTAATTAAGCGGATATAATTTTTTATGATTAAGTAATTGTGTTAGATTTTAATGTACAATATTATTTTCCTAGACGCATAGATGATGATCGTGGAAAATCTTATGAGCTTGGGCAATCAGCTGTAAAATGTATGCGTGGAATTTTAGAATGCTGGGTAAAACAGTGTCCACGAATAGAGTTATTTAAACGTAATCAATGCAATCGCTTTGCGTTACATTGTAAATTTCATTTAGATACTGGCGATGAAATTTTCAAAGATGCTGATTACAATCACTTACAAGTAACTTTAATATGAAAAATGATTTTGCAACATCTTTTACATATTTAAAGTAATTAATATATTATTTTTTATTTTTTTCAGATTGATATTGTTTCTCTTTATTTGATATTTTTGGTACAAATGATTTCTTCGGGATTACAAATTATATATACTCAGGATGAGGTAGCATTTATACAAAATCTTGTATATTATGTGGAAAGAGCATATCGTACGCCAGATTATGGCATGTGGGAACGCGGCAGTAGATATAATGATGGTACACCTGAAATACATGCAAGTTCAATTGGTATAGCTAAAAGTGCTCTTGAAGCTATTAATGGATGCAATTTATTTGGAGAAAAAGGAGCCTCGTGGTCAGTTATATATGTTGATATCGATGCACACAATCGAAATCGTAGTATTTTCGAAACAATGCTTCCAAGAGAATCAAGTTCCAAAGTAAACACTGCTTTCAGAAAATAATTTTCTAAATATCATAAAAAAAGGGACATATCGTTACTTAAATTTTCTATTATATCTGTTTAGAGTGTAGATGTAGCTTTATTACCAACGATATCTTTTCCTGCATTTGCTACTCATGAAGAAATATTGTACAATGAAACAAAGGCAATTATTGTTAGAAGGTTAAAAGGCAATTATGGATTTAAAAGATTTGGCAGAGATGGGTATAAAACAGCTATTGAAAACAAAGATCAACGCTATTACAAATCTGGTGAAATCAAGGTCTCTGATGTATTTAATTGTTAGTATGTACATTATTTTTGGTGATGCATTTAAAAATGAATTTGCTAGTTTTGTTAATTCTTCTGTACATAAGTATGATAACTTTTTACTAATCATAGAATTACATTAATACAATACTTTTTTGTTATAGGAGTTTGATAATATAGAATGTGAATGGCCATTATTTTATATTTTTATGATTATTGATGGCGTTTTTAAAACCTTGCCAGAACAAGTGGAAGAATATCAAAACTTGTTAAAAACACGGATATATAAGGATCTCAATGGAGGTATATTGATAAAACATGCACTTATTTTATTGTTTGTCTATCACAACTTTTTATTTTATTAAATAGATCCTACAATACCAATGTATTATTACGTACCTGAAGAAAGCTTGGAAATAGAAAGAAATGATCCTGGTAGTACATTTAGAATACCAAGTAACGAAGGAAGAGGGCAGAAAAATTCTACAGATACAGAACCTGGACCCATTTTTTTATGGAATCAAGCTATGTTCATAATCGCTCAATTACTTACTGCTGGTTTATTGCATATTAATGAATTAGATCCAATTAGACGTTATCTTCCTTCGTACAATAGACCACGAAAAGCTGGAAGATATTCAGCTTTTCAAGTAAGTAGGAATACAATTTATTTATTATAGCTCCCAACATAATTAACCGTATAAATTATTTTATACATATTTGTTTCATACAGGCTAAACCGAGTATTGTAAGTAAATAATATATATATGTGTAATATAGTGTATTTTGCATTACTTTTGTTTTAGCGTTTGACAGTTAGGTTGATAATAGCTTTCGTGCTATAATATGTATGTATTGAAGCTTTTGAATTAAAAAAATTATAATACATGCTTAGATAATATAGAACAGTTGTATTAATTTTATTGTAACGTTGAATGTGTACTATTTGCTTAATACCTATTGATACTAGAACATTACGTCAATACTGTTTGATACGTAAAAATATTTGAATAATAAATATATTTCAAGCTTTCTAATAATACAGTGCATGGAGCTTGGATCGAAGCATGATTTATCTTACGCCCTTTCAAAATGCTTGTTTCTGTTTCACATTTCTGTTTCTCAATATCATTTCTTACAATTCTACAGTACATGGTTACTGATACGTATAGTACATAGTTTAATGGAAAGACTTTTTTGTTTTAGAATTTCTAGTATTTTAATTTTTAGTTCGCTAAGGAATGAGGAAGTTTATTGTATTGATAGTTTTGTAACATTTTCGTTATATTATGGTAACACATGATTCATCTATTACAAAATTTTTCTATATCAGGGTACTCATACTGATCTTGTAGTACAAATCGTTCTTATTGCTGAATCAATGCGATTGCAAGCAATGATGGCAACATATGGTATACAAACGCAGACACCGCATGAAGTGGAACCTGTTCAAATATTATCATCTACAGAATTAGTAAAAGTTTATGAAAAATTAGGAGTAAATAATAAACTGAATCTGCAAGGTCGACCAGCAAGACCAATTGGGTCTTTGGGTACAAGTAAGGTATGTTTAATTTGTGAAATGAAGATTTCTAAAAAACCGTATAAACTATAGTTAAGAACTTGGAGATTATTCTTAATTGTGATTATTAAAGAAACTTAGAGATTATTGTTTATAGGTTTATAGAGTATGTGGTATGACAGTGCTTTGTTATCCTCTGATATTCGAAGTGTCAGAATTTTACTTATATAGAGACATGGCTCTATTAATAGATGATATCAAAACTGAACTTCAGTTTGTAGGCAAATATTGGCGACTTTCAGGTCGACCTACTGTATGCCTTTTAATACGAGAAGAGCATATGAGGTGCTTATTACTTCTTTAACATTTAATTAATTGATAACATATTAGGACTGTATACATATGATAACTGTCTTTATTTTAGAGATCCACAATTTAAAGAAATGCTCGATCTTTTTGCTATGTTAAAGAAAGGATATTGCGATAAAACAAAAGTACGAATTGGACGATTACAGAATCTTATTTCGTCATCATGTATTGGTAATTAATATCTCTTTAGTTTTTATATTATTATCCAGTGTATATTAATAGACAAATTTTGTTATATAGAGCATTTGGATTTTGTAAATACTATAGAAACAGATCTTGAACTTAACCAGTTCAAACAGTTAGAACATGATTATATTGGATACCAAAGTTTAACAGATGTTCCTAAAGCTTTAACTTATACAGAAAGTATAAAAGATTTTAATGTGAGTAATTGTACAAACAAGGACTTATATTTCCTTTTTACTTCAATTATTTTATGTTTCAGCATTACATGAATGAACCATTGTATAATATATTGAATGAAATACGTAATAGCAACAGCCTTTATACTTTATGCCAACTTTATGGCATTTTATTAAAACGAGAAGGCATTGATTATGAAATTAATGGGACAACAGGTATTAATATAAATTCTTTAGAAATAATATAAGCTGTTATTTAAAATCAACAAATGAATTACAATATTTGGTTATTTACTTTATTTTAGTTGGGGATCATTTAAAATCATTGTATCAACAAGCAGGATGCCTTAGATATTGGATAGTTGTTCGTTATTGTAGCAGTTTATTAAACCATACTGTTGATAGTATAAGCCCTTTTATAACTGGTGTCCTTGTTAAAGGAAAACAGGTATCTTTGTTGCATCAATAACTAATTAAATGTTTATAACTTTCTTAATAATATTAAGACTCATATTCATTACTAATATTAGATAACGGTTGGAGTAATTGGACAAGAAGAAACAGTATTTGATAAACCCATGACACCTACAGAAATTCAATCCGTTGTGTATTCTACAATTCAACCACATGATGTAGTTCAGGCAGTACTGCAACAAGAAGTTTTACTATATTGTGGTAGACTTATTGGAGCACATCCAGAAATGTTTAAAGGAATATTGAAAATTCGTATTGGGTATATATCTTTCATTATTCAGTGTATCTATAAGTATTCATATTTTTTAAAAAAGAATATTTAAGTTACATTGTTGTATACACATATACATATATGCATAGGTGGGTCTTAGAAGCAATAAAGCTTTATTTACAAATGTTTGTTAAGAACCCTAAACCAATTGAGAATTACAGTCCATATGAGATTCGTCGATTTCTCATAAAAGTATTGACGGTTAAAGATTGGGCCGATGATGAAAAGTATGTCAGTTTAAAATTTGTTATATTACATTTACTAAAATATATTTAATATATATATAAATTAATGCATTTTGTGTCAGACTTACAGTTTTAGGGCGCCGAAAAATTGAAGGTTGCTTATGTAGAGTACCCTCACATTTTTATAATCATGTCTGGGAAATCTTAATTCGTTGCGCAGATGGTATCTGCGTTAATGGGCGAGAATTGCCGCAACAGCCTACTGTTTCTAATATGACTCGATCAGAACTTACGTTTGCTTTGCTCGTGGAATCTTTACTTCATCATATACAAATGCCAGAATATCGACAACTTATCGTAGAGGTATTATTTTATTTACTTGTTTCAAAAGTTTCGTACATTTATACTTAATTTGAATATATTAAGATATATAATATGTGATTTTTTTATTTAAATCAAACGTAAAAGTATAACTATGAAAAATGTTATACTTATATATGTAATGATCCTAAATGGATATTTCTTTTGGTAGCTACTTACTATAGTGTCAACCATTTTACTTCGAAATCCAGAATTAACTTTCCAAAGACAATTGAATCTCAATAAACTTGTAGAGGATAGTTTCCTCATGTATTGCAAGGTACATATTATAATTATACATATTATTTATATAAGTCAATTACAATTTAATTTATTATTATACATAAATTTAATTAGGATCACAACTTGGAAAAAACTGCTGATAAGTCGGTATTCTTTTCTGCTCACTACACAATAACTACAGGATATCTTGCTAGAGCTATTGTTAATAATGTGCTTACTGGAGGATGTTTTACAACTATTTATGATATCCATGATTCAATTGAAAGTAGAGAAGCTTGCAAGATTACATAGTAATAAAGAATAGTATTGTTCGTAATTATGTTAGTCACATTTATACGCATATTTGTTAATGTATATGAAGTATGCTTTATATAGACGTGCCAAAATTATATAAAATTATCATTCTTAAAAAAATTTGTTTTTATGTATTAACAGAATATACACTTTAATATTAAAAAGAAAATATTTTTGAACAGATAATATTCGTAGTTATTTCATAGCATTTCTCGCCTATGAAATTTGAATAAAATTTGTATAACTGTACAGATTTAATTCTACCATTTAAAATCACCTTTTAGCAAAATTAGTATCCATTGCTCCTACAGAGCGCTGTATATTATTAATGTTGGCTTTGATTCTGGAGGCAACAGTACCTACTTCTGCAGCAACCGCTAATTGTTTTCTGACAAAATCTTGATTATACGCTTTTCCATTGTCTATTTCTTTTTTCTCTTCATCCCGATACTTTTTAACATTTCGTTCCCGTTCCTTATTTCTCCATGTTGCATTCGCTATCATTTCTTGCCTGCGTCGTTCTTTTTCTTCTTCTGTGAGACTTTGTTTCTTTTTCGAACTTATCCATTTGTCTTTATTCCTGTCTTCTTTATAATGACTTTTAATTGTATTCGAAGATAATTTAGAATGTGCTGCTTCGTGCTCGTCATGTTTATACTCAAAATCGCTTTTGTCGTTATTCCTATTTTTGTAAGTTTTAACTTCCCTATTCCGAGGACTTCTTGAACGGAAATCTTTGTCTCTACGTCTATCTACATCGCTTTTGCTGGATCTATACTTCCTTTCCTCAAACGATCTATTATTACTTTCTCTACTTGAACTACGATTCCTATCACGTTTTTCATGTATTTTACGTCTCTTTTCTTCCTTATCAAATGTTAAATATTTTTCTTTGCTATATTTTTTATTTTGAGTACTATTTTCTGTATCCTTATTTCTTTTTTTCGTATGTTTTTGTGAACTTTCATCGCTCGAATTTTCTTCACTACTATTTTCTAATCTTCTACTGGAACTATCACTTTCCCTTTTAAATTTCTTCTTTTGCTTATGTTTAACCTTCTTCATTGATTTCATTAACTCTTTATCATTGATTTTCTCTTTTAATTGCTTATATTTAGTAGCCAATAATAAATCCAGCTGTGCTTCATCATCGCTATCAATATTCTGCTTATGTTTTTTCTTCTTTTTCTTCTCACTTTTACTTTTTTTCGATTGTTGCTCTAACTAAAAAATGAACCATAAATAATGAATATACAATAAGAAATAATAAGATATTTGCTGTAACATTACATAGTATTAATTATTAATATTATTATTCTTTTACCAATTGCTGTAATTGTTTCAATTTAACAGGATTTTTTAGCAACTGACTCCTTGTTTCCATCTCTTTTTTCTTTATGGCATACAAAGGATCTTCCTGCATCTTTCTTGCTAAGTCAACTTGTTCATTACCAGAAAAGAAACGTAGCGATGGTGGGATACATTCTGAAATTATAAAAACTTTTTTTTTCTATTCCTTTTACATATTATTGAAGTATATAAACTCAGTGTATGAAATACCATGTTCAATATGATTTCTTGGTGCTTGATTTAATTCAATATCCTTTTCTTCTTGAACCATCTGTTCAAATGATTTATCAATTGGCCGTCCAAGTAAATACTCTTCCCTATTAATTAACTGGTTTGGTCCCTTGTACATCCAATCTAACTTCTTATCATCTTTCTTTTCTATTACACCTTGTTCCATGGCATATTTCTTTATATCTTCCCGATCCTTTTCCATTTCTATTTCTTTCTTTAATTCTGCTATTTTTTTCTTTTCTTGGCTTTGTTGTTGTTCCGCTTTCCAAACTTTTTCTATATTCTTCATAGTAGACGGATGCCATGATTTTTTCAAATTCTACCTTAACAAAGATCTTAGTTTGTTGAGCAAATCTATTACAATTCTGTTTGTGTAATGTAAAATATTTTGAAAATATTTAACTTACCAAATCTCCACCACCCATTTCTAGTAGAGAGTAAGACGTATAAGTAAACTTTACTTCAAAGGATTAAAAATTGTTAATTATTCTTATACCTTCCGATGATATTTAACGCGTAGAATCTAAAACTAAAGACTAACTTCAGGAATCCATTAAATCAAAAGTTATACGCGTATAACAGTGAAACACTTTTAATGCATTTTACAGGCTAGAACAACAACATTTGGCTTGAACAACAAGCGCCCTCTTCCATACACTCAGTCATTGAACACTTAAATAATTTCCGTGTTTCTGCACCTCTCGACGGTCAAAAATTGAACTCGCCTGAGTATTTAGCTTCAATATAAAATAGTTAATATAAAAAATTTTTAATTTCTTATTATATGCGTGCTATGTATAAAAACTATTCATGTTTTTAAATTTTGGCCTTACAAAGATGGCATTACTCAGACCATAGGTTGTATAAAATTTATATATCAAGATGGTAAAATGAACATATTTTTTTTAGCTTCTTCAAGAGTTTTTCCAGTTGTCGAGTTTGATCGCGCTGTGGAATCTACATCATTTTATAATCACGATGATTTGAACACTTGAAGATATCCAAGTGTGATGTAGTAATGTGACATAAGATAGTGAAGGTGAACAATAGTGTGTTTATTTAATGTAATTAAGAATTTTTCACATATAATGAGTAGTGTACATGAAAAGTCGTATTCTTGGATAGATTATTTAGTGGAAACGATCAATAAGCTTAACCATGACTTAGTCAGTTTGGTCTCCACAACATTTAAGTTATTTCATTCGACTGACAGCGTTGCTGATGATGAATTTCAACAAAAATTATCTAATTTTTTTAACGATATCCTTGATTTGCTAGCATTTGACGATTTTCAGTTGCAATTATTGAAAGTCTTCTTACTTACATTTGTTAGTATCGTGGCTCTTACTTTCATCGCTTGGCACATTTATGGTCCTAGAATTTCTGAACAATTTATCGAACCAAGTAAGAAAATTCATATTCTCATTTTCTCATGTATACGCATTCCATATCATTAAACAGATCGTACAGGTTTCTTGATTATTTGTAGTGATAAATTACTTAACACGGAACATTTATATTTAATACTATTATTATGATGATAATGTAAAATAAGTACTTTTATATATATATATATATCTATTTTTATATTCTTTTGTAATCGCGCAATAATGAAATTATCTTCTGCAACAATTTTTTTTTCTGTTAATTTCATATAAGTAATAAATTATTAATTTCCTTTTATTAAATCTATTGCTAAAGTCATTTTATTATTTGAAATTAACTTATCTTCGTCGGCAATCATATTTAGAAAGAACCGTTCGACAACATCTATTGAGTAAAATTAACAAATTACATTAAATAATTAAAACATGATTGCTTATTGTTTTGTAATGTAAAAGTTGTCATATATATTTTTGCAATCAGAAAATTAGTTTAACGATACTGATAATATAATTTTGTTGCAGAACCCGTATCAGAAGATTTTGACTCTTCATCTGGGGAATAATTTGTCTACCAATATAAACTGCTTATTTGGTGAAAGTAATTGTAAGCAGAATAGATTTATTTATGCACAAATTTTGTTTATTTATGTTATGGAAGCATTAAACCGTTTATTCGTTTTTTATAGATTCAACAAAAAAGAAAAGAAAAGTTATTAATGCCAAGAGAATTACCATATAATCGATCTGTTTTTTTTTTATAATTCCTTGTAATATTAAAGCAACTAACACAATTATGGCAGACAAAATTAAGGCGTTTTTTCATAAAGCAAAATTGGATGCAAAGTTTATGAATGCTGGAAAAGGACACAAGTAAAGTTTACTATATCTAATACATATTGTAACTATGATAATAAGCAGTAGCGGAGATTGCCCAAGAGCACTTTCTCTTCCATAGGAAGATGTTTTTAGGATACTAAAGGCTAGTCTTAGGATGAATGCGTTGTGTACTTGAATATTTGGAATTACTGTACGCTAGAGTTATACAAGTGGCTTTGAATTGTTTAAACTTGTGCTGTTTGTATTAGCCAGCTAGCTGTAATTTGAGGGAAACATTTTTTTTAGCTATTTCTTGAAATTAATATATATCTTAGCAGCATTTTAATGATATAACTTGATCCAGTTATGTGAATGACCTTCTACAATTGAGTTAAAAATTTCTGTATGTAGGTTGACAGAATCAACTAGTATTGCTGAGTCCACGTCTATAATAGAGCCAAAAAAGAGGGTAGAACCTACAAAAGAAGCTAAAGTTGCTGGTCAAGCTGCTTTGGCAAGATTAGAAGCAAAAGAATCTAATACAAAAAAGTTTAATACGTAAGTTATTTATGAAACAGATATTCAGTTTTGTCTATAATTTTAAATATATATACAAAGTGTTTCCAAACTGGTAGTACAAATAATAAAGGAATAACTATACGTAAAAGTAAGCAAAAAAAGAAGAGTTATTCCTTGTTGTTTGTACCATCAGTTTAGAAACACTGTATAATGATTGCATAGATCATAATTTGCATAGATCATACGCAGCTATTAAGGCGCAAGTGAAACAAGAGTTAGAGCAAGAAAGAAAGGCACAGCAAGAAAAAAAGGCACAGCAAGAAGCACAAAAAAATCATGTACCATCAGAAGAACAAATTCAAGCTGCGATTAAGGACAATTCGTTGTTAGCTGTTACCAATATCTATTACCGTTGTCCATATTTATCTAATGAAATATTATCACAAGATGAATGGAAAGTAAAAATAAAAGAATTTTTATATGCACAATTGAGAGGAGAAGAGGCAGGCATAATATCATGTTTGGTTATACAAAATTGCAACAGTAAAAAGGAAAAAATTAATGCTTGTGTTGAAACACTTGGAAAATATTTAGAAAACATTATAAACAATGCAGAGGAAGAAAAGTATAAAAAGATTAGAATGCAGAATAAAGTATTTCAAGTAATATATTTTTTATTTAATATTGTTAGATTTATATGAAAGTTTTTTTTATAAAAACTATTTTTTTTGTTTCTTTTTACAAATGCACATATAATTATAGATAGATATTGCAGTTCATAACAAAAATACTAACAAACTTTTTAACAGTGATTACAGAAGTTTAATCAATTTTTTTACACCATTATTTAACACGTTCACGCCGGCGTGACCCACCGGTGGGTCACACTTGACTGTTCCGTGGGGCGGCGTGACCCACCGGTGGGTCACACTTGACTGCTCCGTGGGGCGGCGTGACCCACCGGTGGGTCACGCGTTTTCAGAAAATTAGTCGTTTCTTCAGACGAACCACTTTCCTCCAGATTCATTTTATCTATTATTTATAAGGGCAAAAATTCAAATATATTCTAACCGCCTCTGTAGAAGAAAAGATAATTTTACCTTCGCAATAAGCGAGTTCAAATTCGCAACGATATTGCCCCGCCCCACGAAGCTTAACGCGATAAGACAGTCCCGCCTCACGCGGAGAAACGTAGATTTTCGCCCCGGCGTGAACGTGTTAAATTTTTATTATAAAAAATAAGTACCAATAAATTTAAAGTTTTTATTAAGCTTCTTCATGTTCTTCGTATTTAAAAATAATTCTAATATATTAATATAAAATTATTGTTTTAAAGGATAAAGTAGTTCCAATTAAAGGTGCATTGGAGTTCTTAAATGCTGCTGGTTTTCGACAAAAAAAATTACTGAATAATGATAAAGAGGAGGATTTCTTAGTTTGGAGTGAAGATAATTGTAGTATGGAAGATCTCATTACTCTACTCGAGGCACTAAAGACTGCAGAGCCCATTCCACTTGAATTAGATAGAAATCTTCAAGTATTGTTACCTATACAAGCAAGTAAGAGAACAGAGTTACCACAAAGTTTTTTCAACTTAACTGCTGAGGATATCAAAAAAGAACAACAACTTCGGTAATTGTATATTTACACATTTAATTTTCAAAATTAAGCATAAAATTGAATTTAATAAATTCTATATATTTTAAATATTCTTTCTCCTGTTGATGTAAATAGGTCTGAAGCTGTTGAAAGAGATCAGATGTTAAGGACAAAAGCTATGAGAGAACGAGATGAAAAAGAGAAACTTAGGAAATATAAATTCTCATTGATTCGTATCAAATTTCCAGATAATCTCATTTTACAAGGAACATTTTCTGTTCATGAAAACTTTCGGAATGTTACTAATTTTGTTAGCGAAAATTTGATAAATGGCGATAAACCTTTTAACTTAAAAAGATTGCCTGAAACAACATTTGGTGAAGACACCTTTGATAAAACGTTACTCGAATTGGGATTGTTTCCTGCTGCTCTTTTGATATTTGTATGGAAAAATAAATCAGGAGAAATCACGTGTAATGAATCTGCAGGATACTTAAAGGAGGAATTACTTTCTATTATTCAACCTGCTTAAAATTGTTTTTCATACAATTCACTATGTATAATCTTTTGCAATTTTTTGATTATAACTATTGAAAAATAATGAAAACAAATATATTAATAAGGCTTATTCTCTCTTTTGGTATTTTTGAGTGAAACTTATGTGGTCATTAGATCGTTCTTCAACATATAACAAAAATCATAGTTTTATTACATGTGTATATTAATCTTGCACATCTTTGCATTTTGGCACTTGTGTTTTATATTAACATGTAACGTTTTATATCAGTCTTTGTACATTTCTCATATGTTTAAAGTCCTATATTGCTTATGGACAGAGAGAGAAGTATATGATAAATATCTTACGATACGGTATGTATATGTTCACGGTATGTATCCATTCAAGTAATGTATGAGATAAAGTTAGTTAGAATTCAAAAATTATATTAATCATGTATATATGTAACTATACAATTGTAAAAACAAAATAAATGAACATCAATAAATAATATAGGTAAATTTTGTCTCATTATTAAAAAGTTATTTGCTTAATAATTACATACTGTTGAAACAGTAGAACAAAAATACAGTTTTTCTCTTCTAAAAAATATGAACAATGAAAAGAAAAATTATTCAGAGTTCATCTCGTTTCTTGAGATGCATCATTTGATATATGACTTTTTACTTCAACAGGTAAAGCAAGTGTAGCTGCAGCAGCACATAATGCTGTTACAGCATAAATTGCCATTGCTCCGGTGATAGACCACTGAAGAAATACTTGGGCTATATATGGTGTGACCATCGCACCAATTCTAGCCATTGCACTACAAGTACTAACACCAGTACTACGTAAATGAGACGGATACACTTCTGGAGTGTATACATAAGCTGCTTGGAATACACCAGCAATTAAACCTCTAGCTAGAAAAATAGCCAATGTCAATGCTACTCTGCTTAACAGACAAGCTCTTCCAAGGAAACAAATTAATACAGCAAACATTACTAGCTGAAAAGCCATTGTTTTCCTTCTACCAATTTTTTCGATTGCGAATATAGTGGAAAAAATTCCTGGAAATTCAGCTAACGTTGTCCAAAGAAGATCGATGTAATCACTACGTTCTAAACGACAATCTAGTTGACAAATATCTTCCTTTTTGTTTTCCCACGAACTGCACTGTTCGGACGATGTATGAAATAATTCTGTAGTCATCAGTACAACACCATAATAACAAAATGCTGTACTCATCCTGAATGTATCATTAACATTTTAACTTTTGTATCAATACAATATTGATACAATACGCGTCGTACGTAATTGAAATATTTACCATACAAGCCAAAGTAACGTAGATGTCCTGCACATTTCTTTACTTAGCACATCTCTCAATTTGCCATGATTAATTTGATAAAAACGATCCATAACTAATCTCCCTGGAGGTAAAGATTTCTTATTTTCTCTTGCTACTCTTTCTAAAGTTGAAACAGCTCGATCCATTCTTCCATTTGTCATATCAAATGCTGTAGATTCTGGCAACCACTATAATAAAATACAGTGCTATATTACAAAGTTTTATGTGTAAATACTAATGTATTGGCAGCTTAAGTTGAAATATCTATTTTGCGAGAATTAAATCAAGCAGGTAATAATACACGCAAATATAAGTTCTCTAATTGCAAGCTTTAAGGTCATTTCGATGTTAGTAGAATTCTTTTAAATGACACACAGTCATTTGAGTGATGATATACAAGCAATGAGAAGAATTCAGCAATCTCATATATTGCAATGTTTATTTCTAGTACTTACTGGAGTAATAATAGCAAATATAAGAAGTGGTATTGTTGATAAAATGAGAAGCCAACGCCAACCAAAAGATGGCATTATTGCCAATGCTATTGCCACTTCAAAACAAGCTCCAAGGGCCCAAAAGCACTAAAAAGAGTAATTATTTTACATGCACAACAGTAATCGTGCATCTATTTTATTTTATTTACAACTGCACTTACATCTAACAAGATAACACATTTTGCTCTTTGTTTTGCTGGAAGAAATTCTGCATACAAGGTTACTCTAAAATAATTAATTTTATTTATAATTAACTAGACAATATGTTAATATTGTGTTTAATTAATAGGGTTTATCATTACTTACGATTGTGGTACACAACCAATAGCAAAACCAACTAATCCTCTAAGTAATAGAATCCAAAGAAAATTTGGTGCAAAAGCACTTAAGAAAGCATAATAAAGTAGTAATATTGCACATAAAGTTAAGGACTGTTTACTACCATATCTATCACTTAAATTACTCCAAAATGTAGAACTTAGCATCATACCTAAAAAAACAACCTAAAACAATTAAAGTAATATATATGTACATACAAACATATACATAGATATAAATGTTTTAATTGAAAAATAATTATTGAATATAAATATTTTATTAAGTAATGTTACCGTAGTTGTTAAAGCCTGTTGGTATCTAGTTATACCCCAATCACAGTGTAAGGATGGACTCAAAATGCTTAATATTGTTATTTCCATACTATCTACCATCCAACAGAGACCCGTAAATAAAGACAGTTTAACTTGAAATTTTCCAAATCCTAATGCATTGATAGCTTGAATTACAGTAAATGTATCTGTCAATGAATTTATTACAATGTATTATGAATTTATTACATCCAAATATATATTGAATTTTACTAAAATATAAATTCCTATTCTTAAAATAAATTAACTGTAGTTACTATGTTAAATAATTACTTTATTTTTTATTTGCTTAAATTAAAAGTAACAAGATTTATTATATATACATACAATATACATACATAAAATATATTTTATATGGTATATATACAATTTCACATATATAAAACATTTTAAGAGAATAATAAAAAAGGACATCCATTTGTAAAACAGTAAATTAATATTAACATTTTATAATTCTAACATGGTTTGTTAATTAAAGTTATGTTAACTGAAGTAAATGGGAATATCAAACCAATGGGGTGAGTCATTTAACTGTGCCGCCTAAACTTGCTTGTAAAATATTCGTTGCATCAAAAAAATGTTTAAATAAAAGTTGTTTGGTATTAAGCGAAGCGTGCTTTGTAACAATTAGTCTTTTGATAATTCATTTTTCTATCTGCAATTTTTTAGATACAACAAACATGGTTTACAAACAAGATGTATCTGTACTACTTTGTATTACATGCATTTGTAAAATAAACTGTTAGTACCATTTTTCTCGTACCCAAGTTGAAATTGACAGCATCGCTTGTTTCAAGACCCTTATAGAAAAGTCATTCGCAATAAATATTAACTAAAGCAACCACAGATTTTGACATCCAGTGTTATACTTCCATGCATAGTAAGGTATTTACACAACTTACAATTACCCGCTCCTTTACAGATAAGTTCAAGCAGTTTATCCTGTACATAAAAATTGTGAGTAATATTGTAATGATATACAATAATAATTTACGTGTTTATGTAATATCTTCACTTTACAGATGTCATTATAATACATATATATGTACATGTGTTAAAAAAATAATTTACCGTCTGGAATAACTACGACAGAAGAAAGCTCGAAGGAACGTTCGATACAATTTCCAAAGTTTCTGTTACATCTTGAACCATTTTCTGAAGTAGTATTCAGTTCAGAACCTCGTACTTCACCTAGCTCACGATAAGGTTCGTTAGACATTTGTGACAGGTTCGACATGATTGTTTGTATACTGTATACACGAAATAAGCAAACAAAATAGTTAATTGTGTATGAGAATCTTCATTACTATATAGAGCATAACAATTTTCATAAGGATAAGGTTAGGCTACACGCAGGGTGAAAGAGTAAGAGAAAACAAACATTGACTAATATGACACAAGACATTCTAAATAGAAATACATAAACGTTTAGACGTTAAATTATATGAAATATCTTAATTAAATTCGCAAAATTTATACATTCAAAATATATTTGACAATTATATAGGTAAAGCTTTTAATACGTTGATTTTTCAAACTAGTAGATTAAAAAAATTATACAATTAGCATAGGAACAATTCTAGTAACATAAAACTTCTAGTCATTTTTTATCACTTTTGCAAGTAAGTAGCAAAGTGATTCTTCTTCATAGTTGTACATAATTTCAGGGTATTTACAATTAGTATTCTTTCGTACATACCTATGTATATACATAAAACATTGATAACTATTGACTTAGCAAGAAATGCCACGACATTTGTGCAATGGAAATAACATCAAGTACATAAATATTTTTATATAACCAAAAATATTGAATAAAATACTTTCAAAATGTTACACAAAATTTTATTTAAAGATATTCAATGAATATCTTACTTGTGAGACGACGAAATTCACCTACGTGGTATTTAAATATATAAATTGATTGTTTTTCTATTGTTTGATTACACATAAATTATGAGCGTTGATAGTGAAAACAAGTCGAATGAAGCTATTGTTCCGTTTACACCATCGGCAAACCAGGAAAATGTGGATAATGGAAATATAGAAAGAAGCCCTATAAGCCCGGAAATGGTGCTACAATTGCCTACAATCACCGACAGTATGACGGTTTATTTTTTATTATACAGATTAGTAAATAATTACTATACAAGTATACATACTAATGAAAAGACAAAAATTAAAAGAAGAACAATATATTTATATCAATTTCAGAGTATTTATGTTCCCCAGAGGCGAACATTTATGACATAGATTTTACAAGATTTCAAATTAGAGATTTAGAGACGGGAGCGATATTATTTGAAATAACAAAACCACCAGCTACTGGTCAGTAATTATTGCAGAATTAATATACCATTACAACTAACAGTCACCAAAGGTTTATATAAATCAATTTATGTATCGTAGAGAAAACATTGTACTGTTTATATTTTAGAGTGCGATTCTAATCAAGATGTAGAACCAGAATCCGAAGAATCTGGTTGCGAGGATGCTAATACTGGTCGCTTTGTACGCTATCAATTTACACCTCAATTTCTTAAATTAAAGACTGTCGGCGCTACAATCGAATTTCTGGTGGGTTCTAAGCCAGTAAACAATTTTCGAATGATTGAACGTCATTTCTTTCGGGATAGACTGTTAAAAACATTTGACTTTCAATTCGGATTTTGTATACCTAATAGCAAGAATACTTGTGAACATATTTATGAGTTTCCTACTTTACCTGCTGACTTGGGTAAGCAGTGAATAATTGTTCAATTATGATTTCATTAGTTGTTAATAATATTTAATATAAGGTAAATGTTTTAAAAATAATTTTACAGTTTCTGAAATGATTGCAAATCCATTTGAAACACGCTCAGATTCATTTTATTTTGTGGACAATCAATTGGTAATGCACAATAAAGCAGATTATGCATATAATGGTGGGCACACACATGATGTACTTTAGTAGAGCTAGGAGAACATTGCATTTTGCAAAAATGATTGTGATAATAGTAGAAAATGTTTAGTTAATTTAAAATTACAGTCTAAGTTTTTTTTATTTATAGTTGCAATTCTTTCTTGAACTTTCACACAAACTTATTTAAATGTCAAATTCACATCATGTGCAATACTATATTGAATATATAAATTATTAAATACATATTATTATGATTAATAATTCTATTTATATTTAATGTTTGAATATTTGTTTTCTACTAAAGTCAGGCCTTGTATACAATTGTTTTGTAAATTTTAATAATATACTGAATATTGTAAGTGAAGATATGGAATCCTTTATGAAAACAAATAAGGGGTTTAGAAAAAATGATTGACTCTTATGAATTTTTAACCAGCACAAAAATCAATCTGTTTACACTGCATAAAATTACATTTTATTACATTATTTTCTCTTACTTTATATGTAATGTTACAAATTTCACAAATACATATATATATATATTTACAAAACATTGTGTATCTTTTTTTACATGTAAAATAAAAATAAATTACAGTTGATTAATAAAATCAACTGTTATCTTTAAAAACTCTATTGGTTTATCTGCGTGTACCCAATGATTTGCACCATTTATATATGTAAAATGAGCAGAAGGAAACAATTCTTTAATTTTGTCATGATCTTCTTCTCTTAAATAATCGCTGTTAGCTCCGCCTATAAACAATGTTGGCCCATTATACACTTTTGATTTAACATTTGGAAATACAGCGATTTGTTTCACAAAATTTTGCTCCAGCACAGGTAGATTAACACGCCATTTATATTTCCCTATATCTGCTTCTACTAAGTTCATTGCTAAAAACTACAATAGTGAAAGGATTTTAATCTATGTAAATTATAATAATTCTTAATTACTTATCTACGATGTAATAAACATTCATTTACCTGACGTAAACTTAAAGATTTAACAACAGTTGCAAGTTGTTCTTTTACCATAGAACGTGCTTTAGTCAATGTTGTGCTTCCATCTACGTTTATTGTACGCATTGCTTTGAATATTTTTTCCAACTCCAAGAGGTAAGGACTAGTTCTCACCGGAGACATATCAACTATTATTAATTTCTCTACTAATTCTGGATTATTCAAAGCTACATACATCATTGTAGAACCGCCCATACTATGTCCTATTAATACAGATTTTTCAAATCCTAAATCGTTCATAAGTTGCACTATATCCTGTGCCATATGACTGTATGTCATATCTGTAGAATGTGGAGAATCTCCATGATTTCTTGCATCTACAGTTATTACCTACAAATTTATACCAAGTATTCCCCATGTTACATGAAATTTAGGTATCTACCTTACGCTCTGTTTGCTGATGAATTGTTTTCGATAATGAGCTCCAATTAGTTTTTGAACCAAACAGACCATGCATTATTATAATAGGTTGCTTGGCAGCATTTTTATTTCCATTCATCGATTCATAGGAAACATATGCAAGTTTTACTGGTATCATGCTACAAAAAAAGTAATAAATAAAAATATCATCACACAATAGTGTTGGTATACATCAAGCAATATTTATACATATATATGTATATATATGTATGCACCTGCAATACGTACGCATCAGAATTGTTATGTATTTGTTTAGAAGATAAATACGATAAAAAAGACGAAGCGATAACAAAATCTTGTCTTGGGCACCGGTAAAAAATATTTCGCGTTATTATTAAACAACCGCACACACCACTCATATTTCTTATGCTTTTATTTCTCAGCAATATTTTACAATATTTTTCATTCATATATTTGAATTTTATATAACATTTTGAGTTTCTCAGGACAATATATGTATCTTATACATATATCTGTTTTTCTCTTTGATAACAAAATTGTGAACCATAAATAATGTATGTGTAGTAATGGTACATTATGAAATATTGTGAAATAATGTATATATACATATGTGTGTACATTGGTAATATATAAATTATAAATTAAAATATAGTAACATTATAAAATAAAATATGCTAACATAATGTTTAAATGTTTTGATAACTATACAAAATTTCTTATTATTATAATGTCAGCATCTTCAATGTATATTGTAAACTGGATTTCACAGATTCTATACAAACTGTCCCAAGTAGTGGATCTATGTGAAATGGTTCGATACGTAAAAAGACGTGAGAAAAATTGTGTGATTCCAACTGTTTAATAATAATCTAACGGTGTTTCAAATTGTCAAATGTTTGGAATAGTGGATTTTGTGCGAATGCAAGGTTTTAACGCGAAAATAGATTTTCTTTTCCAGTACTATAACCTAACATAAACATTCTAGGATAAACTGTAAAGATCACATTACATATGTGTATACATCTATATGAAATAATACACATAAACATTATAAAATAAGTAGAAAAGATAAGACTGTTCATTCACTTTAAAAGTAGGAATTTTCTTATGTCACATATGTAATGTAAATGTATGTATTTGAAAATATAAAATTATTTTTGTGGCTCTGTTGAGGGGTAACTTAAAATAATTTTGCAAATATTGTCTTTTATATTCATAATTTAAATGAAAGTAATTGAAATTTAAATAAATGTTAGATAACGTAGCTAACTTAAATTGTGTGAGTAACTGAGTAAAGCTGATAAAAATATATACACAATTTTAAATTATCTAATCAATTAAGTTACATTATTAACAAGTAACAAATTCACTCATATTCACTGTAAAGAGATAAGGTACTAGTAAAAGAAAAGTGAGTCCCAATAAAGGAAACAGATTTAAAATTGATTATTTTAATCTTGTAACATTTCCTTTACCTAGAAGGTAACTTATGCAGATTGTTACAATAAAATTTTCAGAATGCAATGTAATGTAAACATTACATATTTCAATTTTAGTTTTCAAAATAATAAGCAATTATTACATTTAAATGATTCTAGATAAAGCTAACAGTAAATAATTAAGAATCATCGATATTGATAAAATTCAAATTTTACTGCATTTTATAAATTATGTTTTAGTATATCAAATATACTATTCTTTTATTCTTAAAAATACTTTATGTGGAAGAAAGCACTCGACTACACTGAGTACTCTATTGCAAAATAATAGTTTAAAAGATTTGAAACAATTTCAAGAAAATTGTACAAATAAAATATTATTAAATATTTATGAATTTAGTATAAACAATTCAGTCAATGTTTATAATTGGTTAGGTCTAAGAATTATGTACACAGTAAATGAATATTGGTTTTAGAAATCAGTAAATAGTTGGATGGATATTTTTTGTACAAGAATTTTAGTACAATTTCAGCTTTTTAAATTATTTAGAAGTTTTAAGGTAATTTGAGCTCGCGATTTCAGTGACCTGCAACTTTGTCCCAGACTATCTTGTCCATATTTGACTATTGTGGAACACACATCGTTTTCATCATTACTGAGTCCTGTGTGTAACTCATATTTTTCAAATTCTGTTAGTACTAAATCTAAATTTTGAATCCTTTCTTCGAGTAACATTGCAATTTCTTTCCAATTCTGTAACATGATGAAAAAGAATGAATATTACGTTATTTAAATAAGAATAAAAAATTAATATTAATCTATTAAGCTGGCTTACATGATCATTATCATTTAATGAGATAGATGTTATTTGTTTGTTACATTTCTTTCTGTTCTTTTTTTGCGAAGTCGTAGGTTGTAACTGTGTTGCGCACAGAGTACATATGGCACTAATAATTGCAAGAGACTCGCTACATGTAGACGCTCTTAATAAAAAATGCTTGAAAGACACTGGAATTCTCTTTTCTGGGATATCTATTATCTGAAGGCATGGAGATGCTCGCAACATTTGAACACATTCGAAATCAGGATAACGCGATCGAGCAAGTGACTCTGTGAGTCGAGCGATTGTTTTTAATTGCTCAGAGTAATGAGCTTCGCGTAACCTTTCAACTGCATCCATAGGAACTAATATTTTACACGATCTATTTTTCTTTCCTTCCAATTCAAATTTTTCAAGAATCAAAGGAATCTGTTCGTTGTCCAACTGCTTTAATTCATTGGAAAATCGGATAAGAAGAGAAGAACTATCAGATGCTACACATGCTGCTAAAATCTTTAAAATCAGATCTCTCACTGCAAGAAGTTTTAACATGCATACACGTGTTTCTTCTTGCATTCTAGGATCCTCTCCGTTTTCTGTAAGTGGCTCCCAACCAGGAACAACCTATTTAAACAAGGTACATTAGCTTCCTTAGATTTTAAATATTTTTCTTTTTTTTTTAATAAATTATAAAAATGCAAATACCTCCAAATCACGATTATCTCGTAAAGAATTCAGTCGAACTGAATTCTCATTTAATTGTATATCCATACTATCTAAAGTAGAAATCAATGACGTGGAACTATTGCACCAACTTAATTCCAAAAGCATTTTATCTATAGTAGTCATAACAAAATGAAAAGAGTTTTCCAAACGTTCTTTTAACTCCACAAATTCTTGAATTTTTACAAAACTTCCATATTTATAAGCAAACGTTAAATGATCTGCACTCTAGTCACATATTACAACAATTAAATTAGAGATAATTTCTTACTGTCGTAATTAAAACAATTTTATGATATCCAAATACATACATCTTTGTAGTTTGCAATAAAAAATTTAGTGGTATGATCTAAAGTTATGGTAGCTAATGAAATATGGCCAAGCGGAGCAAGTAGTGGTGCGTGTAAATAACCCAGTGAATCTAATTGAATGTGTTTAACGTCCAGTAACGTAAATACACGATCAGCTGCCCCTACTAATCCTGCTTCCAAATATATACGTACTAATAAAATTTTTATATAAAAATTTGCAAGACTTGATAATAAACCACGTTCAAGTAGTGCCATTGCCCTATAATCACACATGATTAATTTTATAACATATTAAGTTATCTTTATAAATATTTTCTATCCTTATAACAATAGAATAATCACCTATAAAGATAAGTTGCATCATTTGTGCTGCACCATAGTTCATGTAGTAAATGTGTTGCTAAAAGAATATAGGAATCCGCAGGGCAAAAATCTGTTGGTAATCTATCCTGGATTGGACATAATTCATCACCCATTTTATATAATTCACATAATCGTTCTACTAATTGTTTTTGTTTATTTATATCAGCATTTGGAGAATGATGAAAACCACAAATACGGCGTAATTGTTCGAAGTGAATATGTCTCTGCATTTGTTGCAGTGAAGTAGGAAATCCATCTGGTTTAACACCAACATCTTGTTCTATCTAAAATATCAATGGTATTTAAAACAAAGCACAAAAGACAAGAAATTGTTACTTTTATTTGTGTAATGTATTATTATTTTATTTCTTACTTTTTGAAGCAATTGTTGCTTGCCCGTAGATGTTAACAAATGCAAATAAATACGTAAATCTCCAACAACACAACTTTTTTCTCCAAACTGTGAGAAGTATTGATACATTAAATCTATTGGTTCAACAACATTTTCAATGACCTCTCCATTTTGCGTAAGCTTTAATAATTCGAATTTTGCAAGATAAGGAGCTCTAAATTTTTTTCCTGATGCAACGATAATCTTATTAAAGAAATTCAAACATTCTTCTGGTTTTTGAAACTTAAGAGCAGCAAGAAGATAATCTTGATAATACGGCCAATTGTCAACACTGTTGTAATACATAAATAATAATCAACATTATAATGTTCTTATCTAAATTCCAAACTAATATTACACTCACTTTTCATTGATAAGTGCCTTGTATGCATTAGCTGCTTCGCGAAAACGTTCTAATTTTAATAAGAGTGCTGCTTTACGTTGCAGAAGAGATGACAGATGCGAAGCTAAAGGTCCAGATAAAACGTTTAACATCTCTTCGCTTTTACCTTGAAGTTCTAATATCATTAAGTAAAGCTGCACTTCTTGTTCTGCTTCCATTTTTCCCTCTTTAATTAATTTCAATACCTAGTTTTTATTTATGTAATGTTAAAGTTTTTAGTAAAGTAATCTATCTCCAGTTGTATGGTAACAATTCTAAAATAATTTACAAACCATTCTTTCTGCTAGAGGTAAAGTAACTCCCTTTGCTAATTTTTCATCTGAATGTATAGCTTGCATAACTATACTCATCACAGCCCAGAAATAATAGGGGTTTTTTGGTTTAAGTTTATATAAAGCAAGTGCTGTTTGTTGCTGTTTCTTATAATCTCCAAGACGAACATAAGACATAAAAAGATGCGTCAATAATTCTTCATTGTTAGGATCTACTTTTGCTGCAGCTTCATATACTTCGCTTATTTTGTCAGCTATAAATATATTCAATGTCACGTTCAATATTTACAATAATGGTACACGTAACTCTCGTACTTAAATACAAATACAAGATGCTAAAAAGTCAACTTACGTTGATGTCTTTCTCTGTAACATATACTCATGACCTGCAGAGTACAGTCCTCGCATGGAATCTCTGAACGTACTTTGTCCATAATAACTTGACATTCATTTTCTTTGCCCAGTCGAAGCAAAGCCAAAGCTTTGAGCACTCTAGCACATTGATTGCTTGGCTGCTTTTTAAGCACTTTATCTGCTTCTTGGAGAGCTTTTTTATTGTTCCCATTATCCAACCAATCTGAAATGCATAATGCAATGATGTTACATAACCTTACTACCGGTTAAGTACTGAAAGTATGCAATTTGGAAATATAAAAAATATAATCATCTTCCTACTGATACAAATGATAGTAGTATACTTGCCGTATATCGGGCGTAAACGACGTTCGTTAACGGTATTGTCCACACGGGTCTTAGACGCCATGATACTTTTTATGATAGTTTTAAATCAACAAACCAAAGTTTTCTTTCGTCCACTGCATGTTCGTATCATAGGGCATATTTACATTGATTTTTCACATGTGTATCATTTTTGTAATTGCTTAAAAAAAGCTGAAATCTTTTCACAGTTATATTTTTAATTCTTAAAAATCATTAAAAATAATTAATGTGTACACCATTTTTCAAACAATGTGTAATAATTATTTTTTTCTATATGAACAATAGGCAAAAGAGTTCTCGATATTAAAATTAAAACAAATATTTATTTTTATGTACGTCTATCTAGGAACGAACTATACATAGCTGAGACGATTCTTTTTAAATAATGTATATTTCATCGTGTTGCGCAGCGTTATTTCTATACAAAATAAAAGTCAACATTTTACGATGTGTAATATCAGAAAAAAAAAACAGAAAACGAACATTTATACAACTATAGTAAAGATAAGTGCAATTTCATATTGCAGGAACAGTAATTTGCTTGTATAAACTTCCGTGCGCATGGATTGCGCGTTAAATGGACAACCCTGTTGCGATAAGTTATTGATAAATGCTGTAATTTTATTTAAAATAATAGTATTTCTTCTTCATTATTCTTCTTAGTTTCAGTTGTTAAGAATTTCGATGCGAAATATAAAAAAGCCACTGATTGCGTAATGTTCCTAAAAATATCTTCCGCAAAATTCATAAATTCGCAAGTGACTCGCCAAATACATGATGTGCAGCTCTACAGGAATCATCAAAGTTTTTTACTTGAGTATAATGCGAAGAAATACAATTCCAAAAATGAACCAACGAAATGACTCATTCATCATGCGACTATATACGCACAGCACGTAACAATGTTTCATACTTGTATTCGAATTAAACAGAGTATAACAAGGTATGTTTGCTGGCATTGAAATCACCCACTGATCATTGTACATTTCTATTATGCATATTTGATTTCCAATATAATGCCAATATGACATTATTAGACGTGAAAAAGGAAACGTATATATATATAGATATACATGGAATCTTCTTTTGTTATATCTATATAAATATGACATATATTAAAGTATATATATCACAAACTATCGTCCTCGAAATTTCTATTAAATTAGAAACTACACAAATTCCACAAAAAAATCCATGTATATATACAAATGGAAATATAAATACAATTTTTACGATTTTCCATATATATACATTTAACTACTGTTTTTTAGGTTTTACATATGTTTACTTAACATAAAATAAAAGGATACACAGTAGAAGAAAACGATACTTATTATACAATCCTTCTATTGTTAATTCATTAGGAATACGACGTAACTGATTTTTAAAGATCATGACATCATGGTCATGCATTAGTGTAGGAATGCACTTTTCATCGTAAACGATGCATCGAAATATATACATTACATATGTACACACGTAGTTTGTAGGAAGATGCTGAAATATATGTGGACGAAAAAAACAAAACTTCTAGCAGCGTATATATCTACCGTAGTAACTTGTTACTTCTATAACGGTAAAGATGTGAGAGATAGATACAGTACCAGTGAAACAGCCAGAAGGAAGGGAAACTTGCGTTGCCTGTTTGCCTTCTTGGGGCCATGATTGGTAGTGTTCGTTAGTACTCGTCGAACTGTTGCATCGAAAGTATCATCGCCTAATATTTTCCATATTTTCCTTAATTCCTTTTACAAGAAAACGGTACTATTTACTGAAACACCATCGAAACAAATCTTCTAACGAGGTGAGCCACTGTCTCTAATTATTCTTTAAGACGATGCTGTCTTACATTAAATTATTTCTTTATCACGTATTAGAAAACTACGACAAATGTTCCTTTCTGCAATATAATATTTAAACAGCAAATAAGCCGTTGGAAATTTTTTTTCTCCCTTTTAATTAACAGTTTCGTCAACAGTGCCTTTTTTAGAGATAATATCCTCTGAATTCACGATCGAATCGAAATCGGTACGAGTGTATCAAGTAAATTGGGTTTTGGTGACGTGCAAAATGTAAACTTCTGCTGTACTACTTTCTAATTAACGTGAAGATTCCGTTCATCAGGGGATTAAAAGAGATTAGCAGTGTTGGGCAGGTATATTCCTATTTCCTATTCAGAAGAGAAACTCTTTTGGTGAAAAGTAATAATACTTTCATATTTGGTTTCGTAAGTTTGAAATATACATATATATAGTGTAGAACAATTGTTGTATATTAATATACCGCATAACTAAAACGGGTACAAATTCTTTTCAAGACGCTTTTTTTAACTCTATTTAAATAATATAAATTTGCTTTTGGATATACGATATATATTTGTGACGTTCAAGCTGTTGCAATAGAATGTGGAAATTTTTAAAATATTTTTCTATAATTATCGATTCATATCGTTATCACTTTTGTATATGAAATGAAAAAAATTGTTCGATGCAAAATTTCGACAAAACAAAATTGAAAACTGTATTTTAACATTAATCAAAGTTGAATCATATACGGCTGTTTTTTCCTTTACTTTGTTCGGTTTTCCCCTTACGTGATTATGTAAATATGTATCCTAATCGTAGTTGGAAAACGGTGATGACATAATTATTGATGGTAAAACCAGCTTGACAATATTAAAGTGTCGGAAATTACAAAGTTATGCAACGAAATGATTATAATCTATGTTTACAATAAAAATGTCTACATAAGTAATATTTGATTCTACATTGAATTTTTCTTAATATTCATTACAGTACAGTACATTCATTTAAAGCTTTTTTTAAATAAATTATTACTCTTTAACTAAAAAACAAATAAAAGTCGATTCTAGTGTGTTTATAATATAAAGTACTTTTTTGGGCTTGGAATAAACATTTTTTTATTCGTTTAAAACAAACGAGATCTATTTGTTATGAAGTTATTGAAAAATACGGATATGATTTTTATTTGTCTTTTTCTGTGAACAAATTGTTAAAGAGACGAAATGGGAATATTTAAAAAATTTGGTCGTACAAAAATAAATATAAAATTAATGTTGTATCAAAATATGCCGGCCCAATAATGTGATACATATGTATATATGTAGTGACAGTAACTATACAACGGTTGTATTAATGTATTAGCAGTCGCTTGAATTCTGATACATATCTCGTATGACAGTAACACATATGCAGTCGACCAATGAGAAACGAAATGTTTCACGCGAAATACCAGAGACCAAGCGATCGTCTGTATTCATCATTGTTATCCGTGTGAATAAATTGCTACGATAAATGAGATGGGCGTAGACATTTAGTAAACAAATGTTCCAAATGAAATTTAATTTCTGTCAAAGGAGGTACAATTTGATGCATATTTTTGTAGGTAGATGCGTAAAGGATATGTACAAAATATTTTTTTGAAACATTAAACAATCCTTTGAAATATATTTTAATATCGCCGAAGAGGCTGCAACATATTCAAGTTTCAGAAAAATCCAAACTACGACTGATAATTGATGAAATAATTTAACCTTTTGACCATTTTGCATTTTAATCTTATTTGTTTTTTTATAACAAAAATACTTTGCGCAATGAATATTGTGATTTTAATAAGTAAAAAAGTATTTGTATTTTTTGAAACTGATTGAGAAAAATTTGAATTTTGCAGGGACCAGAAAGATGGATTGGCGACATTTGCACATTTTGTTTTTATCCTGTATGATTTTAAGCGTAGCTGCAGAATCGTATGTATATATTCATTTTGTTTCAAATTGAAATTAATGTAATACATGTTAATTGAGTATTTTACAGAATTTAATTATGAGTTAATATTTAAACGTTTAATATATTTTTTAAGATTTTATAGCGTAGTAGCTCCAAGAATAATACGACCTGATTCAGAATACCATGTAACTCTGAGTACTACTGGTGTATCAACACCATCAGAAATATATGTTGAATTAAAGGGATTACTTGATAATGGAGAGACATTTAATACATCCCAAACTGTCCATGTACAACCATATACTACTAGAATTTTACGATTTGAGGTAAATGCACTTATATTCATTAATTTTTTTTCATAGGAGAAATAACATATTTATCAGGTATTTTTTTTCTTTCTAATTTTGTAGATTGGCGATATTATTCCTGGTAAATACCAACTAATTGCACGTGGTTTGTCAGGAATAGAATTTTCAGACTCAAAGTCAATAGAATATGTTTTAAAAAGTTATTCAGTTTTTATTCAGACCGATAGAGCAATTTATAAACCGGGAAATAAAGTCATGTTTCGATGTATTTTGTTGAATTCTAGGCTTAGACCTACGCTTGAAAGATTAGTGGACATTCATATCACGGTAAGTATCTTTGAGTAAATATTATAAGATAAGTACAATAAATTGTTGAAAGTACATTACATTATTATAGGATGGGAAAGGAAACAGAGTTAAACAATGGACCCGTCCACCTGTAACTCATGGAATCTTTAATGGGGAAGTTGAACTATCTGAATTTCCAGTTCTAGGTACTTGGAGAATAACAGCTAATGTCGGTGACCAAACGTTTGAAAAAGAATTTGAAGTTGCAGAATATGTTTTACCTAATTTTGAAGTAACAATTGATGCTCCTAAGCACTTCACATTTAAAGACACAAAAATCACTGCAACCATCTATGCCAAGTAAGCAAATTATAATTGATTAGGCAAAACCCACGTTTTTTATTTTATGTTTTTAAAAATATGTACCAAATTATTTTTGATATATATTTATTCCGTAACAATAATAGTGTCATTGATGTTATTTAACTTACATTATTTTAATATTCTCGTAAAAAATTTGACAAAAATTATTTATTTCAAAGTGCAAATCATTTAGGTATACTTATGGCAAGCCAGTGAAAGGAGAAGCGACTGTTACAGCTTACCCTGATATCTTTTCTGGTGTTATACAACCAATATTTCAACAACCTATAAGAAAAACACTTCCTATTGATGGAAAAGCAATTGTTGATTTTGATATTCGTGATGAATTAAGGTATAATTTTTTTAATAGAATGTCACTAAATGGTATTTCTCACAAGAAATATAATTTTATTTTCTGATTTATAGATTAATTGATGAATATGAAAGACCAGTCATGATTGATGTTGCAGTGGAAGAATCCCTAACTGGTAGAAGACAAAACACTTCCATGCAAATAACATTACATAAACATAAGTACACAATGGATTTAATAAAAACATCAGAATATTATAAACCAGGATTAAAGTATACTGCATTTGTATGTAAAAAAATTGTTTATAATATTAAATCAAAGTCGAATCTAAGTCATATAATATACTAGCAATTATTCTAGATAAAATTAACATATCATGATGGAACACCAGTACAAGATAACAAAAATCCTGTTACCATAAAGTATAGTTACACGACTGACGATCAGCCTGTATATACAAATATTACTGGTATGTTAGATGAACATGGAATGGTAAAATTGGATTTTTATCCACCAAAATCTAATGGTAACACTTCATATTCTTTAAATATTGAGGTGAGGCATTAAAATAGATACAAAGATATTATGATAAGTGGTTTTTAATTCTACCAATGATCTACAACAAATTTGTCTTAAATAGGCTAACTATTTAAATCTTTACGAATGGTTTCCGTCTACGAATCAAGCTATGTCTCAGAATAACGAATATATACAAGCTATCTTGAAAACTGAAAATCCTACGGTATGAAAATTTGTCATATTTGACGTGTTTTACAATTAGATACAGTAGAATCAACATTAAATTATTCCAACCATTAATAACGGCATTCTTTTATAGGTCGATCGAGAGGTAGAGATTGAAGTAAATTCCACAAGTCCATTAAAATATATTAATTATGAGATATTTGGACGCGGTGATATATTAGATGCTGGTTCTATATATGCTCAAAACAAGCACACTGCCAGTTTTAAGTAAATATTCATTAATTTCTATTTACCTGTCAACTCGCTTTATTTAATAATTGTTTATAAAAAAATATACTTTAGGTTCTTACCAACATATGTTATGGCTCCTACTGCACATGTAATTGTATATTATGTAGGAACTGATGGGGAAATCATTGCAGATTCTTTAGATATAGAACTGGAAGGAGTACTTAAGAATTTTGTGAGTTACTCTCAGTAATTTAAATATAGTAAAAAATGGAATTAACGAAACGATTAAATATTAATGCTATATTCTTTATTTAAGGTTGATATTAAAATAGCACCTGAAGAAGTTGGGCCAGGAGAAAACGTTAATTTAGTTATTACTTCAAATCCAAATTCATATGTTGGATTATTAGGTGTAGATCAGAGATCTATACTGTTGAAATCTGGCAATGATATATCATATGTATGTAGTTTAATGAATTGTTTTTGTTAACGCAAATTTTGCTATAACTGAGTATTGTAACATATTTATTTACAGGAACAAGTGTATAAAGAATTAAAATCGTACGATAATGTCCACAAATCACCTTATGCAGATTCAGTTTTCGATCGGTTTTTATGGAGCCCTGGTTCAGCCACAGCATCTGATGTTTTTAAAGTAGTCTTTTCATTTCAATCTAACAATTATTCTATTTTTTATTGTTTCTAATGTTTAGCTGATTTTTTCATGTAAGAAACTATTTTCTTTGTCACGATTATGCATAAAATTGCATTGCAATTTCTTTTAAAAATTTACAAAAACTGCTATCGAATATTATTTTTAAGTATTTAAAATAATTTGTATAAAAAGTTTAATTATAACATTTTTTAAATAGGAAACTGGTGCCGTTATTATGACAAATGGATACGTTCATGAAAACTTCCGAATTCGTAAGTAAATAATTTTCTATATGGCTTATTAAGTTTATTACTAATATCAATTTACCAGTTCTTTACACGTAATACTAAATATTTTCTAATATATAACATATTGATCAATGATGTTTTGTTTATTTGTAATGTAGAATGAGAATTCTCATATAATACTTACTATCAATTCTTTAGTTAATCAGTTCAGGTATTTGTTACTTAACAAGGCTTATCTCTGTATAGTATACTACAGATCTGGTGTAGCGTTCGCAATTCCATCCGCTGCTGAAAGTTTCAGTCCAATTGCATTGTCACCAGAGAAGACGAAAATACGCAAGAATTTCCCTGAAACTTGGCTTTGGCAAACGCTTGATGCTGGGTAATTCTATTAAAAATTTTTACCTGCTAAAGACTCTTTCTCGTCATTAAAACCATATCATTAATATATAACTTGTTACAAATACAAAAAATGTTATTAACTATTAACTATATTAAAACGTTGGTCATATTATATGTAATTTTTTCAATGTTAAATTACTAATATTTATTAGAGGGCAATATTTATTTGATGGTGGCTTTGTGTGATTTAATGCTATTCTTTTTATATTTAATGCTTCATGTTTTACGCTTTATCATTTGATTATTTAATCCTATATCTTCATGGATATATATTATATATATGTATATCATTATATATAATGTAATTTATAAAAATTAAAAGATTAATACTTCAAAAGAAATGTAATAGAACATTAGGTATATCTTTATAGTAGCAAAGATATTTTAGAACTATTTTCTTATTCTCTTTCTCTCTTTCTTCCTTGGTTGAGCTGATATAATACAATATAGAGAATTGGATTACAGAACAACCGGGAATACTGGAGGGTAGAATAACAGGCTCACCTCATGGGGGATCCACACTTCGACCAGACCTTGGTCCACCTGTTACGCACAAACTAGCAACAAGACCACCACTGGCAGGTCCTTATGCCTTCTCTCGCATCCCACCCCCTGTTTGGAATAAGCCCCGTGTATTCCTAATGCATGACATCTTAAACACCTGGCTTTTTACAAACTTCTCTTCAGGGTATTTATCTCATATACTTTCAGTTTACAAAGCTTTACGTACACGCTTTATACATATACGTTCTTTGATGAATGACGTCCATGGGACATTGCTTTATTTTATATAAATTTCATTTCTATGTAAATCAAAGCTCTGGAATATTCTGGGTTCTTATATAACTGGTATACACCATCAATGATAGAACGCAATATATCGTTGCTAATTGATACAGGGTGATTCACTGCTCGTGTAATAAATTTTTACAGCTGATAATACACCTCAAAAGCAACAAAAAAGTTCATATAAACCTAGGTTCGATTTGCATAAATGACAGAGAAAAGATAATAATATGAGTGAAACTGCTATTTCTCTAAAAAATACAAAAATCCCAATTTTCTCTGCCATTTTTGCAAATTGGGCCTAGGTTTACATGAACTTTTTTGTTACTTTTGAGGTATATTTGAGGTATAAAATTTGTTACATGAGCAGTGAATCACCCTGTATATATGTACATATATCTATTAAATTGTGCATTATATTTTACTTTGTGTGCATCATTTTTCAGTCATCATTCCATTGTGTCGTATAAAAAGTTTACTTTGTTTTAATAATGTGAATAAACTTCTTGTAAGATAATTAAAACTTATATGTCGTTTTTAAATTACATTTATGTATAACACCTTTAAGGTAAAATTAAGATCAAAGTTTTAATTGTGTACATTGAAAATAGGTATGAAGGAAAGAATGAGCTGAAAAGGACTGTACCTGATTCAATTACATCGTGGGTACTTACTGCATTTTCTGTAAACGATGTCCATGGATTGGGTCTCATAAATGAACCACGAAAGGTAATCCAAAATTATAATAGTAAATAATTCGAAAATTTGCGCAATATATAAATGTACAGTACTTCTTTACAGTTAAAAGTTTTTAGACCGTTTTTTATTGCTATGGATCTTCCCTACTCAGTGATTCGAGGAGAAATTGTTGCAATACAAATTGTGGTATTTAATTACATGAACAAGAAAGTTGTAGCTGAAGTAATATTAACGAACGAAGGTCAATTTGATTTCGCAGAAATGTCTAACGAAGTTCACGATGTGCCTAGTAAGATTTACATATAACAATTGAAAGCATTTTACATAATATTTACGGTATAATGTATATGAAATGTGTAAATATTTTTCAGAATTAGAATTATATCGTACAAAGAAAATAGATGTAAAAGCTAATTCCGGTGCTAGTGTTACTTTCATGATTATTCCTCGAGAATTGGGCTATATTACAATTAAAGCAACTGCAAATAGTATTCTGGCTGGTGATGCTGTTGAACGTAAACTACTAGTTAAGGTAAATTATATTATTGTTTATTACTTATTAATTAATTAGTAGTTACAGGTAAACGCTATAAGTCTTTTATTAATATATATCCAGGCTGAAGGGGAGACACAATACATAAACAAGGCCATTTTCATGGACCTTAGAAGTAGAACAAGCGCATCAACCAATATTACAATTGATATACCCAAAAATGCAGTACCAGATTCAGAGCATATTGAAATCTCTGCAGTAGGTAATGTTCTTTTATTGTTGAAATTTGTTGAAAACTAATTGGTTATCATTTGAAGAATTTTATCAGTACATAGATATTAATATTAATGGTAGATTATATTTTTATTAGGTGATATTTTGGGTCCAAGTATTCTAAATTTAGCTAATCTGATTAAAATGCCATCGGGTTGTGGAGAACAAAATATGTTAAAGTTTGTTCCAAATATTATGGTATTAAATTATCTTAAAGTAAGTGAAAGCACAATGCAGAAGGAGAACTAAGTACATATTATTACAAAAGTACAGATACCGAAGATTTATTTGTGTTATAATTTTCATTATAGAACACAAATCAATTGACGCAAGCAGTACAAGGCAAGGCTCTTCGTTACATGGAGATAGGCTATCAAACTGAATTAACATATAGACACGATGATGGATCATTTAGCGCATTTGGCATGTCGGATAGCAATGGAAGTACATGGTATAGTTTGAGAAATATATTTCATTGTTCCATTACACTTATAAATACTATTTGTATATTATATATTGTGTATATTTATATTATATTTGTTATCTATATTAGGCTTACTGCCTTTGTGGCAAAAGCTTTCAAGCAAGCGTCTGCATACATTCCAATTGAAGACAGAATAATAAACGAAGCTTTGCAATGGTTGGCAAATAATCAAGCTCCAAATGGAAGTTTTCCTGAGGTAGGAAGAGTTAGTCATCGGGACATGCAAGGTGGAGCTGCTAAAGGCATTGCACTAACAGCATTTACTCTTATTGCTTTTCTTGAAAATGCAGTAAGTTTAGAAGTATTTTATTTAAAGTTACAGTCATAATATTTAATATGTACATTATCATAATATTTTACATGACAGGATTCTAGTGGAAAGTACAGAAATACAATAAACAAGGGAATTGATTACATCGTTCGTAACATGAATGATGTAGACGATGTCTATGCTTTGAGTATATGCACATATGCTTTAAATTTAGCAAAACATCCGTATGAGAGTACTGCATTCAATTTGTTAGAATCTAAAGCAATCACAAAAGAAGATATTAAATGGTGGAGCAAACCCGTTGCCGTAGATGACAAGAATCCATGGTACCATTCTTTACCGCGTTCGGTCGATGTCGAAATGACGTCTTATGCTTTATTAACTTATCTAAAGCGTAATTTAGTCGTTGACTCTATACCCGTAATGAAATGGCTTGTAAGACAAAGAAACGCTGAAGGCGGTTTTGCATCCACACAGGTAAATAATACGACAAATGTGAAAAAGGTGTAGCTAATAATCTTATTATATGCTATTTTTAGGATACAGTAATTGGAATACAAGCTTTAGCGAACTTAGGCGAAAAATTAGCAACAAAGAGTAATGCTATTTCTATAGTTTTTATGTATGAAGGTGGAGGACAAAGTCAAATGAATATAAATCCTGACAATTCAATTATACTTCAAAAACAAGTTGTAAGTTTAAATTACATTCCATATTTTATAGCCATATATAATACTTTATATCCTGTATTACCTCCCTGAAGAAAATTAAAAGTATGATCAAATTGACACGAATGTTCTGTACAGTTAAAAAAGGATATTTTGATATTTGTTATTTTTTAAGCTCCCAAGAAAGACACGCCTCGTTAACATAACAGCTACTGGAAATGGATTTGCTTTGGTTCAAGTATCATTCCAGTACAATTTAAATGTAACTGGAGCATGGCCACTCTTCACTTTGGATCCCCAAGTAGACAAAAACTCTAATGCAAATCATTTGCAGCTTTCTGTTTGTTCCGGGTATGTTATAGTCAATTTAAACAATATGCGTATGTTTGTACATTTAATATAACAACATATCTATCTAGATTTGTTCCAACTAAAGAAGCAAATACAAGTAATATGGTTGTGATGGAAGTCAGTTTGCCTTCTGGTTTTACAGTGGATAGGGAATCTTTACCTAGTCTTGAAGTATCACAAAACGTGAAACGAGTAGAAACTAAGAACGGCGATACAGTCGTGGTATTATATTTTGACGAGGTACGAAAAAATATATTTACATTATATATTATTAAGTAAATTCTATAAAAATTAAAGAGATTAAATTACGAGTTAATTAAAAACGAAAAACCTATTACAGATGAACAGGCAAGAATACTGTCCAACAGTTTCTGCATTTAGAACACATAAAGTAGCAAAACAGAGACCAGTACCCGTTACTATATATGATTATTATGATTCGTGTAAGTTCCTTAAATATTAAACTACTACACTAACACCACAATCAGACCGGAAGGCTGATAAATAGAAAGCTATTCTATCCAAATTGGCGCCTTCCTTACATTAGTAATTTTAACATATCAATATTCTTTTTGTAATGTATTTAGCAAGGAGAGCAAGAGTATTTTACGAACCACGAAAAGCTACACTTTGCGACATATGTGAAGACGAAGATTGTGAGAATCTATGCGTTTCACAACCTGGTAAACAGAAAGATTCTTCAAATTCTATTGCTTCATATTTATCAATTTGTACATACCTACAACCATTACTTACTTTATTTTCCATTGCATTAACTTTTATATAAAGTACAATAACAAAGTTTTGTATAAATAATAATTTATAACCAAAGTACATTACATGCAAGGATCAAATTCTTACGATATTTAAGAGTATTATAATCTATTTAAATGGTTATTATTTAAATATGCAGTAAATATAATGTTCAAATGTTACAAATTAATACTTGAAACTTACTACAATTATACATAAATAATCTATTAAATGTAATTTAGAAATATTACACTTTATTGAATCAACTACTCACTGACTCTTGTTATATACTGATATCTTTTATGTTGTAGTAAATATACCTTATTGTTATTGATAGCATGTTAATATTATACCTTTTTATTTATTTATAATCGAGAAATCCAAATGGATAACAATATTGAAAATTCCTTCATTCTTTCCGCTCATTTGTCATAATATAATTATGCTATTATTAAACTTTGAACAATTATTTTCTTTAGTTATAGTTTATATAATTTACAATAATACCCCGACAACAAAACTTCGTCACAGTAAGAGTACTGTGCTGTTACTTGCGCTGCGTGATATATTTTAATAATTTAGTAATTTGTTTTATATTTCTCGCTTTAGGGGTAAGAGAGAGAAAGACATATGAAAAAGCTATAGGAAAGAGTGAGACAGATGCTATTGACTCTACTTTAGAGCCCGTGGCGCCATCTCTGTAAAAAGTGCTCAAACTGGTCGCACATTGTTATCGACAGCGAAGTGAACTACTGAAGCACTAGCGCCATCTCTCGGAAAAGTGCTGAAACTAGTCGGTAATTAGTTTCACTACTTTCCCCAGAGATGTCGCTAGTAGTTTTCAGTAGTTCACTTCACTGTCGATAACGCTGCGCGACCAGTTTGAGCACTTTTTACAGAGATGGCGCCACGGGTTCTAAAGTAGAGTCAATAGCATCTGTCTCACTCTTTCTTGTAGCTTTCGTATATATCTTTCTCTCTCTTACCTCTAAAGCGGGAAATATAGAAAAAATTACAATAAAACTATTGATATATACATTAAATATATTTAATGTATTATAATTTTCCAATTATCATACATTGAAACTGAGACATTCATTTATTATGTATGTATTTACATCTTTGTCAAATATGTTTTTGTGATGATATTGATTCACATAATGTTGTATTATGAAAGGACTATAGTTGTCATTTAGGGAATACGTACTTATATGTTAACGCTAAAATTTGTTAATCGCTGACATCACTCCCGTTGATATATGTCGCAATAGATGCATAAAATTACACATACGATGAAAATAATCGAATAAACAAAAGTAAGCTCACACGTACGAGAAATGTTGAATTACTTGATATAACCTTAAAGTTAATGTAATGATAACAACGGAAAGCAGTTAATATAATAAATAATGGATAAACTTTTAACGAACACATTACGTGCAAGTCAACGATTAGCATATAGAATTTCCGCGACGTATCAATATTCGAAGTAAGTTAAACTTCAATGTCACTTTATAAAAATATAAATACAAAATATGAACAAATGAATCAATTAAAATGTATATACTGGCTATACGCACAAGAATTGTTATTATTTGCGATGTGATCATATTCCAGAAATTTCAGAAATTCTACTGCACACATGTATACGGATTACAATAATCACTTATTAAAGTCGTGTCTACTTTCACCAGTGAAGACACACAACATTATACCAAAACGTACAATGTTTATTCAAACTCAGGATACACCAAATCCTAATAGTTTGAAGTTTTTACCTGGAGTTCAAGTGCTAGAACAAGGACAAACTAAAGATTTTCCCAATGCTACAGATGCATATTGCTCGCCACTTGCGAAAATGTTGTTTCGCATTGATGGTGTAAAATCTATATTTTTTGGGCCTGATTTTATTACAGTAACAAAAGTAGACGAGGATGTCGAATGGAAAGTATTAAAGCCAGAAATATTTGCTATCATTATGGATTTCTTTGCATCAGGTCTACCAGTGTTAACAGACGAGCAGCCTGCAGCAGATACTCGTAAGCTTCTTTTATATTCTCCTTACCTTTTACATAATAAGATCAATTAATTGGCAAATAAACAAAAAGATATTTCATATATATTTTTATATGAAACTTATCTTTTACTATGATGCACAAAAGAAATGCACATATATATTCCTACATGTATAATTAATAAGTCCTTATTTATGCTAGAAATTAGTGAAGATGATAGTGAAGTAGTACAAATGATAAAAGAATTATTGGATACTAGAATACGACCAACAGTACAGGAAGATGGAGGTGATATTGTATTTATGGTATGTAAAGCAATATATTTCTATGTATAAAAATTATTTAACAAAGTAAGTAAATTTAATCATTTTAGCACAATTTGATTATAGGGTTTTGAAGAAGGCATAGTAAAATTGAAAATGCAAGGTTCTTGTACCAGTTGTCCAAGTTCAGTAGTTACTTTGAAGAATGGTGTTCAAAACATGATGCAATTTTATATTCCAGAAGTTCTTGGAGTAATACAAGTAGAAGATGAGACTGACAAAATTGCAAAAACAGAATTCGAAAAATTTGAAGAGAAAATTAAAAAATCAAAAACTAATAATGATTAATTGTTAATTATTATATAGTCGTATGTAAATGTTTCATGTATGCATATATGTAAATATAAAAAAATTAAACACGAAAGTTTCTCGCCTTTTTTCATTTTTTTATTTTATTTCCGTATGAAATGTTTAACGGCTAGATACAGAAACTTGCCACACACGAATGGTGTTGTCAGAATAACCAGCAAAGAGTGTTTGTCCATCAGTAGACCATGCTAAAGACAAACAATGAGGTGGTTCTGCTTTACTCGTCGCAGATACAACCTCTGGTTTTAGTTCTTCAACCATTTCCTTAGTTTCAAGGTCCCATATCTTGATCCATGGCCCAAATGCAGCACACAGCCAGTAACGATTAGGACTGAAGCACAGGGCAGTTATGATATCGTTGTGGTCTAAAGTGTGAAGATGCTTTCCATCATTCAAATCCCATAACATAGCTTTGCAGTCCTACAAATATTAATAGTCTTTGTTAATTAATATATATATTAAAAGTAAGCTAAATAGTTCTTTGAAGTCTTCGAATTCAAATAATAAAATTACATATTTAATTGTTAAAGGATAGCATTGTATTGAACCTTTTTGTTTGTTAAATAAAATAGTATATTTTTTTCAATATATTATACCTTGCCACCAGAAGCACAAAGTGATCCATCAGGGGATACGGTAACAGTATTGAGATATCCAGTATGTCCACTATGATTGATCTTCAGTTTGCAATTTGTTAAATTCCATACCTACAAAATAATTTATAAGAACTTGTTAGAAATGTTATTAATTATAAACTTCCTGAAATAATTTATAACTTGGAAAATCAGTCCCATATCCGCACATACACTCATAGATATCATATTTAAAAAGAAAGCATACATCATGTTAAATGTTTATAAGAAGTATCGTATGTTTTATACAAACAGCATACCTTAACTAATTTATCCCAACCTGCAGAGACGATAATGGGATTTGAATGATTTGGGGAGAAACGCACACAGCTGACCCAGTCTGTATGTCCATCGTCTTGAATAGTATATTTACATTCAGCCAAAGTATTCCACAGTTTGATGGTCTTATCCCGAGATCCAGAGACAATTTGACGGTTGTCCACAGAAAAGGCAACACTCAAAACATCCTGTTAACATAACAAGTTCATTTATTTCATTAATTTAATATAAATGGTACAAGTTCATCTATTAAATGTGATCAATACTTACAATAGTATAGATTTAATTGCCCACCTCTTCTATTAAATACAAAAAAAAAATATATAAAAAAAAGCTTCAGACACTGTATATTCCCCATCACTCACGTAGTTTATCTTCTGCCAATGGCATTTAATAAAAAAAAAGGAAAAAAAAAAGCTTCCGTATATCTTGTGAACAGCGACAGCTGTAGATCAGAAAGAAAATTTCACACCTTGGTATGATCTTCAAATCTCCGTGTAGTACGACCTGCAGCCAAGTCCCATAGACGAAGAGTTTTATCCCACGAGCCAGAGAGCGCGTAATTACCGTCAGACGACAAAACTACGTCGCTAATAAAATGAGAATGACCGTACAAACGTTTCTGAGGAATACCATAATTAGCTTCATCACGTGTCAACTTCCATACGATTAGAGTTTTGTCTGTAAATAAAATTTGTAAATTTGTAATATCTTCATAATTTTTTATATATAAGAGAAAAATATATAATACATAGATGTTTTATATGCTTCGCGTAACAATTTATATGTTCATAATACTACAAATTATAACAATTCCATTGTAATATAATATTTGTGCGTTATCTCTATTGCTCAATGATTACAGAACGAAGAATGAAAAATATCATATACGAACTTGCAGAAAGTATTTGCAAGGCAAACAAATGTTGTTAACGAGGAATAAATATCATGATATACGTAATATGATGCAGGAAAGTAAATGTATATATGTATACAGGAAACACAAAAAACTGTATGCTACTTTGCTTACCACGTGAAGAAGATAATATCATATCCGGATATTTCGGATTTGTAGCGATTTGGGTGACCCATCCATTGTGCCCCCGAAGTGTACCTCTTAGCTGAAGAGTTTCAGTCATTTTACAATTATTCTAAAATATTTTATGCCGTGGATTCAAATAGATTTCGACCCACGGTCCACATTCAACAAAGCGTTGAGCGAAAAGAACGGTGCAGTGCACAGCTCCCCTCTCTGGAACGCGTGTATGATCACGACTTATACATGTAACAGACAAGTAAGTTATATGAACAAAATGTGAATTTAATACTGTGTAACAATTATATTTATATTTCCTTAATCAATCTAAAAACACAGTACTATCGAGTAATAATAATATATTATTTAAAATATATATGAACTTTTAAAAAATTTGGAAAGTAATTGAAAATATATAACCATGACTTTATGGTACATGAAAACCAGTCGTATAATGTGGGTTTTAATAGCGAGGTTATGTATTCTTTAATACAACAAAACTAAAGTCAAGTAAACAGTCATAAATTCAATAAATATTACTATTGTATAAAAATATATGAAAGCGTAAAGATTTATACAGCAATGGCTGGTAAACAAGGAAAGGATTTAGCGCTGTCAATGTTAAGAACATTACCGAGACTATGTTTAAGTAACATTCGTGACAATCCAGGTGCAAGGAAACCTGTATGTATTGTATTAACAATATATATGTTAGTGTATGAATAAATAAATATTAATAATATTAAAATGTGATCAATATTGAGCATTGATTAAAAATTTGAGAATTAATTGTATTACTTTTAACAACAAATATTTCAATCATCAACATTTATTATTAAATAGAAGTTCAATTTAGATCACATTCCTAAATCATATAACTTTTCAAAAATGAATGCGAATTTTGTATAAAAATTATTTTAAGAAATTTATATATTTTTTGTAGTCGCAACGTGGTAGAGGTCAACATGGTGGCAACAAACATGGAGCTGGGAATAAAGGTTCCGGTCAAAGACAAAATTACATGCGACTTGGATATGAAACTGGAAATACTCCATTTTATCTGAGGTTTGGTCGTGAACCATATTATAAAGGACATCAGTAAGTATTAATCTTTCTTTCAATTTAACTCGATGTAATACAAACATTTGTATATTATTTTGTCTAAAAACACTATTTTGTAAATACAATTTATATTCTTATATAATTTATTTTAAAGTTTTTGTATCAACTTAAATAAAACATATACATAGTAAACAAAGTTCCAATTAGAACGTTAAGAAAAAAGGGAATAAAGAATCCAGGTAAATATATTTTATAATTTAATATTTCGGCCCATGCGCAGTTTAAGAAGGGAATATCCTCCTTTATCTCTACAAGAATTGCAAACGTTTATTGACACAAACAGACTAAATCCATCTAAACCCATTGATCTTGTATCTATAATCAATACAGGATTGTATAATTTTAAAGTAGAATGGAAACACGCTGGTGTTCACCTTACGGATGAGGTATATAAATTTATATTTTTTATAATGTAAGACTAAATACACAACATATTTTGTGTAAAAAAAAGTTATAATTTATTTAAAATTACTTTTAAGGGAGCTGATAATTTTAAAGCAAAAGTAAATATAGAGGTTCAATGGGCCAGTGAGCCTGTGATTGCAGCAATTGAAAGAAATGGTGGTACTATTACTACAGCATATTATGATTATCATTGTTTATTTGCAATATCTAACGTAGATAGGTTTTTCACTACAGGTAAATTTTGTGTGTATATTAAGTTATATGGTAGTTAAGGAATATACATAAAGCAAGTTTATGTGTGGTTATTAGGAGTACCAATACCGCGTAGGCTATTACCACCAACAGATTGCTTAGAATACTATATGAGTGCAGCGACAAGAGGATATTTAGCAAATCCTGAGGAGATTTCTAAGGAACGTTTGGTTTTAGCTCAGAAATATGGTTATGAATTACCAAAAATTGAAGAAGATCCTAGTTATGAAATGCTAATGCAACGTAAAGATCCCAGACAAATATTTTATGGTCTTGCACCTGGTTGGGTTGTCAGCCTCAAAGATAAAGTAATACTTAAACCCAAAGCTGATTATCTGAAAGAATTCTATGCAAGTTAAAGTGTACCTTCGTAGAATATGTATTTAATAAACAAATAAATAACTAAATAACTAACAAAAATAGAATAACAAATTTTACAAATTTATGTTATTACATTTAAATATTTAAAAAATATGGAATACACTAAATAGAATTTTGCAACATTACCAGCTTATTGCGGTCGGCTATACATAGTTAAAAATTCCATAAGATAAGTGAAAAATTAGAACATTTGAATGAATAGAAAACAATATGGCATCAAAGTAAAAAGGATTTTGTAAAATGTATTGTATTTCTTAAACATACTTTAGGTTCGTTTCTTTGATTAATAAACTGTTATTATTGTTGAAAAAGAATGTTGAATATCATAGTTCATAGTACAAAACTAATCATTCTAACATTTATCATAGGTATTAAAGAATGTTTGCGAAGTTCAACAAAATTTTCGATAAATTTTATCATGCCTTTTTTGAAAGATATTAAAGATTCATACACTAAACGTCAAATAGAAAGTTCGAAAAGAAATGGTTTACGACATGCCATTTTTAGTCCTAAAACTAGACGAATTTTTAAAGGCCATTATATAGGTGTATGGAAGGACGATGTAAAAGAGGGCAGCGGTAAAGAAATAAACAGGTAGAATAATTACTATATTAAAATAACTGTCAGAAGTAGCTGTGATAAATTAATAAATAAACATTTAAGATGTTTTATTTTCAATTTGAAATATATCCTTTTAATATTTTTCACATACTTTAAAATAACTTCGATTCAATTCGAAACTTGATAGAAATGGGTGGATGTATGATGGTAATTGGCTTAATGGTAAAAAACACGGTTGCGGTATTTTGAGCAAAATTTCCAAGGAAGATCATACTATTCGCCGATATTATATTGGGGAGTGGGTAGCTGGGAAGAAACAAGGATTCGGGCACAACTGGTTCGAAGATGGTAGTTATTACGAAGGTGACTTTTGCCGGAATAAACGACACGGCTATGGCCATATGTGGCATTGTAGCGGAGATTACTATGAAGGTGGTTGGAAGGATGATTTTTATCATGGCATGGGGCTGTTTATAAAAGGTTTCAAAATTCATTTTACATGCTCATTTTGCAGTCGATCTTTACAATATTACACATACGAATAAAAATAATTTATCAAGGCGTACAATCACTATAATTTATAGAAAATATGCATGCTTTGTTTACCATAAATGTTAAAAAAAATAAAACGTTTTATGTAACTATCTCATAGATAATGGTAACAGATACGAAGGTCAGTTTATCAAAGGCAAGAAAGAAGGCTACGGCACATATTACCACATAGTTAGCGGCCAAGAACAACGTGGTTTATGGAATGACGATCATTTCATAAACGGGATTATGTTGGATGCAGACTTTCGACAATTTGCACCTCGTCCAACGTCATATCCTATTCCACAAGTATATAACGAATATAAAAATCTTCCAGAATTTTTGTTTGAGGATTATTTTAACTTCGAAATAGTTCGTAAATAGAAAACAGTCATTTATAGTTTATAATAATTCTTATTTGTAGATGAAACTAGTGACGTATGTCGAAAGCTCTCAGGATGCTTGCAAAATCATTAGCGATAATAATCCCGTTACAGAACAAGTTCCCCTCAACCGTTCTTGCCAAAAGTCACCGAAGCATACAGTTCCCAACACGTGCATGCCTATAAACATGTGCCCTTGTTTAGAATCTGTTTTATAGAGAAATATGTATACCTTTTTAAGTAATATGTAATACAAGCCGAGTCGATGTTAATTGTATAATTTATTCTAGCACAAGTGCCTTAATACGCATAGTATATACGTATAAATCGTTTGTTTGCAATAAAAGTTATGTACAGCTTAATTACCGCTTCTTCAGCGACGGCAGTAACTTGACAACAAAATCTGAATGCGATAGAGACAATAGACGGCAAACTATTTAGTCTCCGCATAAAAAAACGTGAAAATTCACTTGAGCACGGGGCGCGTTACGCGAGAAATGACGAGTAAACGAACGAAACCGAAAAAACTGCGAGTTATACTAATAGAAACGCATATTTCTAAACGAGATAAGTACATTAAACGCAGTTTGGTTACGAAGATTCTACGAAAAAAATAAACGTCTATTCTCGACTATTACTTTTCGAACCACAGATAAGAATATATTCAACAGTAGATCTTACCACGTTGTTTTTGTATATTAAGTCGCTATGCGAGAAAGGGAATGTTTCACGTTCATACGCACATCTGTTTTATAGAACGTCACTGTTCGATAAATGTGTAAATTCGCTGCGATAGGAGATAAACACGGGAAACAATATATTAAGTCGTTTGCTGAAAGAAACAGATGTTGTCCTTCAAACTTATTGTGTATAGGCATAATCGAAACTTCGCAAGAAACGGAACACATCAAGTCCTCTCCCACGTGATTCACAATTCAAATTTACGCTGTACACTTTATAAACAGGACAGTCAGTATTGGTACATATTTTCATTCAATGCAGTTTTTTCCCCTAATCTATTTTTGATTTTTTATGCCGGTTGCTTTATATACAGCTGTCAACATTGTAGCCTGCGATTAGATATTCATCATTATCCTTCACTGAAAGGCTATCACATTTGAAAACTAGCACAGGTTGTAGAGTTCATTCTTCAGACCACGTGCGTAACATTGGAGGTCTGTAGCAAATTCACACCGTTTCTACCCTCGACATCGGTCGATTCAATTTGTTCTTTGAGTAACTCCAGTTCTCTTATGCCAGACACAGTGACCTCATACTTATGGGCCACCAGGCTCCGGTAGAAGTGTATCGCGAACGCAAGGAAGATTATTAATACTGGTATCAACACGATGCAGGCGGACCAAGCGGCCACTTGCGAGAAGTCGTAGAACTTTACCCAGCAAAGTATAGCGATTTCCAATAGAAATAATAAGAGTCCTAGCAGAGTGGAGAACGCCCATGCCACCTCGATGTACCAGTGTAAACGTTCATGCGGCGATTCGTGCACCAAACTTATGCTATGTAGATTGCACACAGCCTCTATGTTTGGCAGGATACACGTCGATATCATTAGGGCCAACATGTGAACCGCGACCAAAAGTGTTGTGCACACAGCAAAGGCGATTAACATCTCCGATGGTACTTTTGTGTCGGAGTTTAGCTGCACTTCCACCATGGCTACCTGTGACAGAAATTCTATTTATTAGTACAATGTATAATATCCAGAAGTAGATTTATGATTTGTTTAATTTTAAAACAGAAATTTTATTTAATATTTTGCTAATACAAGTGTTTTGTATTGAATTGCATGATATTCTTATACATGATTATTAGAAAAGAATAGCTATAGAACTAGAAGACAAGAAAAATCATTTTTCTACTTTTATGCGATTGATATTGAATAGATTATATATATATAATTAACTACACTGCTTTTCAACTTTATTCCAATTATCATTATCGAAATTGATCAACTATATAAGTTAATCGTTTCGCTTTCGAATGACTTGTGCAATGCACTAAATCCTCTATTTTTAATAATGATATATAAGAAAACCAGAGATATGTAAGAGACTTTATTCACAGACAATACTACTAGAGTTTATTATTACTATAGTTGTGTTGCACGTGCAGTCTAGACTACCGAAGAGATGTATCAAAGAGATCAGTTATATACCATAGCGAAACCGGAAAGTAGGGCAGACGTCTTGCTCGACGCTTTAAGTTTTGCTCGGCTGAGCTGGAGTTTTCTCCAAGAGAGATAACCCGGTGTATGAAGGCCATCTCCCGACTGCGACATCTTTGACTGGTGAATAAAAAAGAAGAATATATATTTAGAGAATTGTAAAATTTGAACAATACGAACGAGTTATTGAGTGAAAGGTGTATGTTACAAAATTAAATAACAGCGGTTGCTCGTATAACGCGCTAACTTGTGACAAGTACCTCGGCTTCCCGCGAGCACAGTGGCCAATTATACGATCCAATTGAAACTTTACCGATTCAGATTACAGAGCAATGTAATATGACTACGTTAGTCAACAAAACAATTTCTCAAATATTAGTATGCGTGTGTTCTTGCTTCAAAGTAATATAGGGGCGACCCCTTCATATTATATCCTTTATACAAAACGTTTTCTCTCTAATGCGGTTAGAGAAATGAAGCACTCTTCTGTGTAATACAATACTTTTACTACACGGTTTCAATTCAGTGCAGGAGATATTAATGCATTCTAGTATTTAATGTACAATAGTTGGCCAATTGTTGATATGTACGTTTCATAAACATATTTCTGATAGCCTTAAAGGCAATATTGTATTTTACAGTATAATTTATGGAATTCAATCTTCATTTTTTGTACTGGTTTTTAATTTTATATGATACGTTAATTTTTAGATTTCTATGTAATTATTATATCATATGGGGTTTAACTGTACAATTTGTAAATCGAACTAAGCACATTTGGAAATATTATATATTACATAAATACTACATAAATTACAATTATATTCACTGTAAATCTGTGTTAGAAGAATTTTCCTTTTTAATTTTAATTATGTTAAAACTTATACCTAACTACTCTAATTAAATTTATTGTTTTGTAACATTAGCTAACAAAGACGCATTCATTTTGAATTCTAATTCGTGTTCGCGATGAATGGCAAAAACGTTAAAAATAAACCTGCGATAATTGCACATCCGGAGATAATCAGTGTTCGTATAATTGGCGGTCAACTGCACAAGCACGTAAGAAAGAAAGACACGTACCGAAAGTAGATGGCAATGTCGGTGCCAACGGGAGAACTTGCCAAAAGTCCCGTGTAGGACAAAAAACCAACGGGTGCTGAACGAAACAAATAATAAGGCAAATTATTGAAAAGCCTGGACGCAACGGAAGAATGAAAGTTCAAGTATTGATAAATTGATTACATTTGCGGGAGAACTGGCAAGCGACAGAGCGTCATAGACAACTATTGTTTTGTCCGACACATTGACCAACTAATAATACAATTCCCTAAGTAATTGACAAATAAACAATTCTGGTAATTTCCTAAATCTTATTAAAATTCGCCTCATTTATACTTAATTTAATATATATATATTAGAATTTCTGTTACTAATATAAAATTATTTTTGTTTAGACTATAACTGGCCTCGAGCACAGGAGGAGCGATAAATCAATTCCTTCGGCAGATTCGTGTGTGATGTAAGTACATTCACAGTTACTCTGTACATGACATTTTACGTGCCAAATCCTGCTAACGTAAAGGTGATAATATTTTACGTATTCTTGTTATGTACAAATCAAATTCACGGTCGAGGGAACTATTGTTAACGTCAGAATAATTATTTAGTTGGTAGAATTATGAGATTAATTTAAAGAATTGTGATTGCTTTCATTCGGATTTCAAGGATTTCACGAAATATAAGTGCACATTAGATATGTTTGCTTCTGCGGTTGAATATTTACAACGCAATTCTTATCCGGATAAGAATCATTTCAGTGATTCTCAGGAAACGCAATCTCGATACTTTACGGTTTCCCGATTATAAATTGCTAATTTAGCTACTAATTAAAGGCCTGCGTGATTTATGAAATAAAAATTAATTGATTCCTATCGTTGAAGTTCAATAGCGTGTGAAAAATATATATTTTTTAATACGTATACATTCTCGCTTGTAAATTATTAACTGGTCAATTAAATTTTACATTTGGAACACTAGAGAATCGTTGTTTAATTGATGTAGGCAATGGATGCAAGCCAATTTTAACTAATGGCAAATGGCATAAATTCGTAATATTATTATACATAACGGTTCTCACTTAGCAATCTTGCAAGCCACACTATTACAAGCTGTGCACAATAATATCAACATGATTCATAAAACAAGAATATGGTCAATATGCAGTACGTTCGTGGTTACTCTCTAAATAATTTTACATTACTTTTCTGACTCAATGCACTTTTATACACATTGCATTTTTCTCGTAGCACTGAATCTTAAGACGTACACAGAGCTTCCTCTATGTCGCAGTAGGAGCATCAATATTTGTATTACAGTGATAAGAAAATTAAATATGTGACGTTAAAGTAATGTCCAATAAGCCAGCATCCACCGTGCACCCGTAGGTCAGCAATATCATCCTGATAATCCGGAATATAAATGAAAGAAATTGATCACGCGTCGAAGGTGTGTAGATAAGAATGTACATGTACTGAGAAAACGCGACGAGACAGCAATATAACATCTAGCGTGACACACGGAAAGATAAAGAGGAAACGAACTGCGAAGAGATCAAAGAGACAAGGGGAGAACTACCGACCTGACAGTCGTGGAACCGCTTGTGGAAGCAGTGGCCGTCAGCGTTGCGCAGATGTGTGCGGGCCACGTGTACGTGAATCGGCAACTGCGAGGAGGGGAGTACCGCTCCACCCTCCGCGCCAAACAGTGAATTGCGTCCAGTGCTTGTCGACCATATGGACATCAGGCTCGACTCTTGTGCGGTTCTGACCAACGCTGAAAGAGAAGAATACATTTATTACACTATTCCTCTATGATCTCCAAATCGATACAGTATACCAATTTACAAAATTTTATGAATGCATATCGTTGTACTGGAGATGTGTAAATATTTGGAATTTAATTGAGTATTAATTGAATATTACAATTTTGATTCAGAATCATTACTGCACGTGTACTGAAACTAGAATGGTATCAATTATAAATCAGAGCCTTTCTTAACATCTTGAGTATGTTTACGATAAGTATCATGTGTGCAAGAGCACGCCCTCGCACCATTTGATGAGGTCATTAACCTGTTTTTTGAGTCAGAGAGTATCTAAGGAAGTTGGTCCTGAATCAGGGTTAGCCCTGTTTCTTGACCTGAGATAACTATTGAACTTGATTCTATTTTTCTGTAACAGAGATAGAGAATTAATAAAGAATTCTGTAACAAAATAATTCGTGTGAACATTTACTTGTGTATGCTTAACCTTTGCATTCAAAAAATCAATTAACGTCTCGTTGAAGGTGTAAACTTTTACTTTATGTTCATGAGTAAACATGTATCCGATACAAGATGTAGAATGCAGAAACATACAATTTCATTTTGGAAGTACTCAAAGTTCGCCTATAACTTTTCAATGATCGTTGATACAATTTGCGAGTCGTTGACAACGATCGAATGATGAGGGCGCTGCACGCACAGTGTTCAATTTCATTTACGCGCTATTAGGCAAATGATACATTTCCCGCGAACTCTGATTTAAACGCCACTCGAGGACGCTATTTCGTAATAACTATCAATCGAAGTGACTCACTACCATATATTTTTGTTACGATCGGTCATTGTACTCGGAAAGATCACAAATATATTGTTGCTAAAAATACAATGGAATTTAAGAAGATAATAATGTCTAGAATAAAAATAAACTGACCTTAAAATTAGCTATTGAATTTATCGAACATGAACAATTGAATACTAAATATCGATTATTCGTAAAGAAATTGTAGGTATCGATATTTTCGACAATTAAATCTTGAGCGTTGATTAATTATTCTGTAATTCATTGAAATTTCTCAAACTTGCAGGATGTATTCTTGTTGAGCTAAAACGCGAATTTGAAAATATTGAAAATTTCAATCTATAAAATACAACAAATAATTTCAAAGTGTAGCTCGTAATTTCGGCGGGTTTTGAAGATCAGTAAGTTGCATCTGAAACCAGTTTTTCCATGTAACTATTCCCGTCCAACAAAAAACTGCTGGAGGTTAGCACAGAATAAACATCGGGGAAAAAAAAGAGGTTCATCATGATACACTTCGACGATGCTTCTTTTTAACATGTGATACATGTTTAGAGCACATTCAAAAACTGTTTCAGTTTCTAAACATTAAAGGATAATTTCGATACGAAAAATTACAATAATATTTGGAAACCCAAGTTATCAACACAGTATAGCACATCTTAATTATCGTCATCAATCATACACATGAGGATAACCAAGAATAGCAATTAGAATCTACTTCTTTTATAAAGGAAATTGCATTTTATAAAAGAATACATTAGTCAGACGATACTTATATTCAAGAAAATGTAAGTATAAATTACAAGGCTAAAGCAAAGACATGTTTAAAAATAAAAATTTTCAGTAAGTCTTAATTTAGTTACATACTTTAGTTTGCACAAAATTCTTTTTAATTAGTTGTTTTCGAGACAGCGCAGAAATCAAGTTAATTCTAATTACACTCCCACAACTGATTCATAAATAGACACAGATATAAATATCTGGCTAATGGACGAAAATAAGCGGTAACAATTTTTTTTAGTTATAATTCTTTTTACACATTCGTACACACGCGTACATTGGTACACATTCCAATTGATAGTTGTCATGAAAAAGCCGTAAAGAATTGTCTACGTTCCTATTGGATATGTTGCAGCTACCATTTAGAGATACGTGCCAATATCACTAAAAATACAAGGACCGTAGAATGCGTAGAGAGCTTGTTGTAACAGCTCGCATACGAAATTAAATCGCGATTAAAGCAGTCGAGGAATAGCAATAAATGTTGCTGGTGAAAAAAAAAAAACATTTGATTCGCTTGATCTATTCAACGGATACATCACATCATTATGTAAAAAGGTTAACAAATTGCCAGGAACGTTGCGCCAGCACGTTGTGATTACAAATGCAAGAAGAAAAGGAAAATACGTTGTCAATTTTCTCAGAATATAATAGCAATACCATTCGAATGAATGTAATTTCATTCACAGACATAATGTAATCATGATTGTGTCATATACAGATTGTATAATAGATACAAGATACCATAGAAATGTAGACATTAAATTTGTACATCATGAATTTATTATTTAAAAAAGAGAATGTATTTGGGTTGAAATTAGAACAGTAGTGATTCATTTAAATACTACGGTATTGCAGGTTATGTATTTTAAGAATGTAGAGGTATATCAATGTGCGATTGTAAACGTGCAATTATATTTACCATTTTGGGGGCGCTCCGAAAAGTGTGCGGAGAAACGCGCGAACTCATGACGGAGATCAACGCACCACTCACTTTTTACAAGTTATAAAAATATGTTTAACGAATCAGCACATATAAAGATAAAATACTAATGTTTAATCTGAAATTGCAATAATCAAGTGATTTAGATATTTAAACACTTCGCAAGCAACACAATTACATTAAATGACAGCGGCGAAAGACACCAGTGTACTGAATAAGAACGCCGCGATACGGCATCGACGAACTTTCCCGACTAATGCCGAAGCGTACCGACATTCACCGACTGTTTTCAGCCATCTGTGGCAACTTAGACAAACCAATACAATTTTTAATTGAATAATGTATACATTCTTATATTAAATGTTGACTTCTTGGCGATATTCTATTTGAATTATCAGTTCTCTAAGAAAGAAGTTTTTTATGTTATAAATATTACTGATTACGATATGACACATCCATATAACATGCCTTTAAAGCAAAATTACACAAACGGTTAATTTTGTTTGAACAACAAAGTTGATTCAATGCAAAATGAATGCAAAATGAACAATATAAATTGCTATTCTATCAAAGCATCGAATCAAATTGTATTTTATATTGTTCACTCTGTTTTCAATTCCGTTGAAAATTATCTGTATTGTTTAATCAAAACGAATTATATAATTCTATTTTAATAACTACTTCAACTAATCTTTTTGATACAATAAGCGGTAAAAATATTTTTTTAATACCTTTCTGTTTTTGTTATAAATTTTTCTTTTCTACGTCTACGAATCCCATACATTCCTACTTGCCTTTCTTAATGTTAAAGTCCATTGCAATTTTCTAGTAGAGATAATACAAGGTTCATGTATATTCGATTCAAGGATTAATGTGAGACTGGTTTAGACACGCAGAGAATAAATTAGTATAGATAAGATTTCTTTACTTAGCACGGTTAAGTAACAGCAAAAATAGTTTTTAATTTTGTATAAACTATGTGTATACTGCGTAAACTAAATTTGCTATAGTGTTACACGCTTGAATTAGTTTTAAGGTGCTCAGTTACATCTTTCAAGGTATACCAATTATTTTAGATGCGCCATTGAAATTATGTGAGCGATGATATGTTAACAACTTATGGAGTTCATTACTGATATATGTCGTAATAAGTACAATTTGATACTACCAATTAGTATAAGATTTCCTTGAAGAAGTTTTGATTACTAAATCTCTCAAATTTCGCATACGATATCGATTGATTGTATTTCATTTCAATGCACGGAACATAGAAATTCGTACAATTGTTTTCATATCTGTAATACTATAATACCATAACAATAAGTATGATAAATGAATTTTATTTCAGTCAAAGTTTAGTGAATTAGAATACTAAGTTTTGCGTCAGAACTTAGAAGAACAAGTCTAGAAGGATAATTTTGTTACCAAATGCAAGGTGTACGAGAATGTCGCAGACGCGTAAGAATTTTTCAGCTAAATCGTGTTGAGATGCAAATTGGTCGTGGTTAGTAGGTAATTTTACTTATAGGCTTTTCATCGTGGCAAACATCCAGGACGTGGCTACTTCCATCGAGAAGAAACGTCTTGCCGGCAGTCATGGTCAGGACACCCCTAGCCTAGTTGCTGTATTACTATCGTCTGATCTATTTAAAACCTGATACGGTGAAAATTCGCTTTGCGGAAATTGTTCGTTTATTTTCTAGCTACTAACCTTGCTTTGACCAATATTAGGCACTTGAATGCATGACAAGAAATCACCAATCATAAATAAATATAGTGCATTTGGAATGGACGATATTTCGTTTGAAAATTTTGAGAGTTTCACATTGTAGAATCATACCTTTTTATACAAACATTTAGAATATTATACAGATGATTATTTAAAACATATAATCTATTACCTGTTATTTAGAAGATATCTTATTATTTGTTATCTGTTTTTCTTTTTAAGACAATTATTTATTAGCTATGGAGAATTTTAATGCATGTTTTGGTAGTCAAAACAATAAATCTGACCGCGAAATCCTTTGATTTACAATGGAGGCCGTTGCAGCGAAAGGTTAAGCTTGATTCATGGTAGGCTATAGCGAATATAAATGAATATGAACAATTCTAACTGAGAAATCGACCGCCTTGATAAAACCTTGAAAATGAATAATGTAAGTGTTACAAAAAATATACGAGTGCATCCGTGCGTGTAAAATTAATTATTAGATATTGACTCAGAGATTGGATAAATATAGATACATTTTTTTTTAGTAAAAAAGGTTTCCCTTTGTTTACTATGTAACACTTTGCCAAGCATCAAATGCAACTGCCCATCAGTTAGTACTTCAATAAGACAAATAAAACAAGATGTTTCGTAAGAGTAAAATGTCTTCATGGTATATTTGTGCAAGTTAACTAGTCGACAATGTTCATACATTGAACAAGTTAAGTGTTATGAGTGCGAAGATTAATCGTAATAAATTGCGTACAGTCGCTAAATAATACTTCGGGGTATTATTGTTCTAGAATCTCAATTGAAATGCTATTCGATCGCCATCTTGTCGGGAAATTTCTACAAATTCTTAATTGTATCATAGCTCAAGAATGCCGACCTTTTTCTAAAAAATAGATTTGTGAAATTGAAAAAAATTGTATACAACACGTACAAGAACGAATTAGAAAAAAAATTTGAAACATTAAATATTATAGTAACGTGATGTTGAAATAGAGAAGTTATCATCGATATCGATGTTTATAAGTTTCTAGGTCAAATGGAAGATATAACAATAGGAGCATGTAATCAGGAATTTGAAAGACTTTTTGAATCATTGAATAAATACGTACCACATATGGACAAATAAAATAATGATTTGATAAGTCAAGAAATTTCACAAATAGCATACATAATATATACGATAATTTTATTGATCCAAGTCCATTCATATCTCCACCTTACTCAACTTATACGCACGTTCACCATTTACGTTACACTAAATTAACATGTAAAGAGATAAAATATCAATTGTCCGGATTACTTACAAGAACTACGCTCAGCTCGTCGACGGGTTTCCATGCCACCAATCACTGTGCGCTTCGATTTATCAATTACAACTATTCACAGTGGTTTTTCAAAATTCTTCACCAGAATGCATACACAGGAGCACAAGTAAATTGACGGATCTTCGACACGCGACGATGCTTTTTTCTCGTTACTTTCTTAAGCCTTGGGTTAAGCCTTATGGTTCCCAATCACAACATGACGTTATTATCAATTGGCTAGCATTGAAATAGTACATAATCGATTAAATTTGTATTCATTCACGATATGTATTTCTATGATTCGGCTGATTCTACGGAGCATGAACATGAAATTGTGCCTTTTCACAAACGACACTGAAACGCGTTGGACAGCTGAATGCAAGCGTGAGGTGGCGCTAACTGTATCGTTAGATCGTTTTGATAAATGATTATTGCCCTCAATTTAGATGACAATGTGTCCCCTAATTGTAGCTGGAATATAACATGGATACACTTTTTAAGATGTAGTCGCGACGTAAGTGTGGAAAATCACTGATGAACATATAGTGAAGAAATTGAATGAAAGGAACGGTAAAAGAAGACCTGTGTCGTTGGGCTTTATTGTATTGAACTGACCACGGTACGGCATAGAATGTCCTGTCAGAATAAGACCGAGAGAAAGGTACCGTAGATGCCAAGCTTTCCTACCTTCCAATATTTTCTCCAGGCCAGTACCTTTCGACACAAAGCTTTTCCAGGAAGACAAAATTTCCACGCGGAATAACCTGGAATGTTGTATGCCAAAAGGACATACAGATAGTATGGTATAGTATGATTTGGTATAAGGGTGCCGATTATGAATCGATATGTCAAAAGATCGATTCTTTTACATTAATAGTATATTTCAATTTATTCTAGAACAATAAAAATTCGAATGAATCTAATTCTTATAATCTCAGAACAAAACATATTTAAAATAATGAATTAAACATTCAGTTCAGATACTCCAATAACAGATAACAATATTTAAAGTTTAAAATATGTGTGAGATTATTACAGGTTAATTAATAGTCTATATCTTTGTTTAAATTTGGAGTACGAACTACTGTTCCAGGTTAGTGGCTTCAAAGTATAAACATAGTATACACGGTTTCGGTTCCGCATGGAACCTTGACTCAATTTTCTACACATAGATTAATGGTACACGCGAATTCTTTACGTAACTAAAAATCGAGAAGATACAACTTCCTCCAGACTTATTTTCCGCTTCGAGAATTTCCAGATAAAAATGAATTGGTGGTAAATTGTTTAGAGGTACAAAGGGAAAATGACTCAGTTACGAGCATACATAATTGCTTTTCATACACAAACAGATATGACAAAATGAATTGATTATATTTATATATTACGTAAATATAGAAATTCTATAAATTTATACGTATATTTAATAATTACTAAATAATACAATAAAAACTTGTATAAATATTAAATGAATATTTTTAAATGAAACGGTGTTTGTTAAACTTTGATAAATAAACATGACTTAGCAATACATATGTATGTACTATAGATGACGTAAATAGGTGAAACCGGTCAAATAGCACGAAGTATGAGCATAGTAGAAATATAATTTTAATTTGCTCCTCAAAATATTACGTTACAAATTTTTAAAAATATACTTTGTTTAGTTAGGTTTTGTTAGTTAGGTAGAAACAAGATAGTGTGACAGAGATAGAGTGTTAATAACAAGAAATTAAAGAATGACGAAAAATGATACAATAAGAATTTGCAGAGATTTTTCACACGTATCATTCTAATTGTATTGTAATTATTATAACCGAATAGGCAATTAAAATGAAATCAGCGTTCGCAAATCTATGTCGTTTATAGTGAAACATGATTATAAGAATTCACTTACTGAATGGAGATCTGACAGCGGTAAAATCTCTTAAACCTCGGTACCGGTGAATGTATTCCGTCATACAATGTGTTTGCTTGTTGAGAACGCCGGCACAAAACGCCGATAACGTATCGTTTGCAATGGATCTGCATTCTTCGATGCAGACGCGATCGAATAATTATAGTCGCATGAATCACTTTTTTTTGTCGAAATTCGACTGTGAATTGGACAAAGGATGATTCTTCGAACTGTTACTTTCGCGTTTATTCAGAGAAATCGTACGCAGGAAATCGCGTACCACTTTATCATCCTACGCCATGACTGATTGTGCGATGACTCGAATGCGAGACATCGATCGAGGTCGAATGCCAGCGATAGTCAATATCGTTACCAGGTAACACCGGAACCCTTCGGTAGATGGCGCAGACAGTGTCTAAAAATGGCGGCACACAATTTAATTTTGGACTCCCTTCTACGAAATAAACTCGCTATTTTCTTATAATAGAATTATGGATCTATATACACGAATAAACACGGTAATCATAAATCCAAAATTATCAAGATTAATATGATATCGACGTAAAATAGACAAAATTCTAAACAATTAAGGCGATTAGTGGATCGTTAATGTTGATTGATTCAAAGGTTACGTTGTCTAAATCAAATCACAAATTCTAGTAACTGCTGTTGCCCAAAGTGACAGGATATAATAAGTTATTGTAAAGCTATCAAGCAACGCCACAGCTAGAATTTACTCACAAACTGGCGCGTATTTGAAATTGTTCAATCCTACGTTGCATTGTTCGCAGCTCACGCGGTCGTTCGCGGAAGAAGAAGAGCTCATATCTCCTCTACGAAGGCAAATATCAACAGTCAACACGACGGAGATAACTGAAACAATTTTCGATTGATTTTCGCTCTCCTACGGTGAACCTGAACACAAAAGAGGCAAGGTGGTGGGGTGTCCGGTGGTATGGTAGCGTCAACATCAGGAATGCAGCGCAGAACAGAACGATACCATTTGGTTGTCGGTCATCGTGGAGCGATCATTTATAGTCGAGAATTGGCTCTTGAACTGGAGCGCGGTTGTAACGACCGTAAGAGACACCTGTTGCGCTATAAAGTAAACCCGCTACCGCGAAACACAAACGCAATAATAATGGACTATTTGAACGTGTCTGCGCGCTATTATTCGTGAAGTGACAATATGACTTGTTGACAGTTCTCAATTGACAAAGAGAAAAGTGTTTCGAAAAGGATTTCAACGCATCCTATTTCTTGGTAATGTTTACTTATTTCTTTTTTTAATACTTTAAGATGAATTTTTAATGGTGATTGCGAATTGAACCGGCTGAAGTTTAAGGCATTTACTCAATTGCAACACTCGCTTTGCGTCTACACATGGAGAGAGTCGAAGTTTCGTGACTGTTGTATTGATTGTGTCTATTAAATAGTATTTTTTCTATTACTGTTCAATGTTTGAAAGTAAGATATATTTTAATGTTGCCCTTTCCGCGATAATATGTAAAAAAGGTGATATGAAATTGTGTGATAGAAATGCGTATGATTTTAAACATTTCGCATGGTTCGATCATGCTTATTTCGAGTCTAGCCCAGTAGTATTATACGGTTATTCCCCCAGTCTAACAGTAATTTCGTCCCGTTTATGAATAAATGTGTAGCGTCCTGAGTCGAAAATTAAATATTGGAAACCTATACAATTTCACGATATTTTTGACGATAATCTCTCTTTATTTTTTGTATTAAATATACATATAATTTTGATTGTCTTAAACAATAGAAGTTTAAGTAAGTAATATACAAGGAAAAGCAAGAAGGATACACGTAACGAATCCTTTTCTTATACAAAAATATTACTTAGCCAAATTTTATTTATATTTATAAAACTGTTGTTGTGTTTTGTAGTATTAATTTCATTTATGGTTTTTCAGAAAAGAAATAAGAGTAACTTATTCTCAGCCCAAACACTGTTTATATAACAGATGAAAAAAATCAGTACACATTTTTTTTATATCTTTGATACCAATTTAGTCTCAATAATTTTGCAACAACTCAGATACATATTTCATCGGTCTGAAAATGAACATTCGTCGTTACTAAAATGCAATATGAGTCCTTCACCGCGTGCATAATAACGAGTCGATTATCATATACGCAATTTTATACATTTATTATGTTAAAACGATGACAACGCACTGTTCCATTTTGCTTTCTACATTATACCTAGATTCTCTTGTCTGATCACTGCTTGCTTCTAATAGGAATCGCTAACGGATGAAATGTCTTGCGTGGAAGGACCTTGCGTGACACTGACTTCCTTAAGCTCATAAATATTCTTGATTAAAGGAAAAGAAAGAGAAAAAAACGACTGTAACCGATAGAAGTAAGCAGTAACGTTTCACACGCGAGTACGGTAAGCACGAACGACGATCGAGTGATTGGAAGAATCGTGCGTCGTCAAAACGTGTACAGAAGAAAGATGTCGAAGGCATTGGGATTGGAAGATGACCAACGATTCACATTGATGAAAGTAAGTCGACAATTTGATTCGATAGAACACGCGATTGCAAGGTCAAGGTGAGCAACGAACTGCTTAGAAATAAGAAACGTGACGTGTTATCAACTAACAATATTTGTCCACATAACACCACATATATTTATTTGTTCCATGACGGATATTTTTGTAAGAACTCTTCTCAAAGAAGCGTGCACAACGCAGAAACAATGCAAACAGAATTATACATTGTCGGGTTATAAATGTTATGATAGTTTGCAAATGATTTAAATAGACGTACGTGTTGAAACTAGTAAGTTTTATGTGCAAAACCTTTCGTACCTCAGAAATCTTGTATAAAAAAAAAGTACAACAAGGGTCATTGCATATATAAATTTACGAAAACAAGAAGTAGTGAAAAAAAGTTGTTTTTACATATATCAGAATCTCTCATGACTTAACAGTGGATATTTATATACTTATAGGAAATTTACAGTATGCAAAAAAAGTAGAGCATGCTTATAAGATGTAGAAATATACAAATTACTCAAAGTAAAGTATACATTATAATACTAAAAGGATAAAATAAATTTTAATTTAAATTCAGCTTTTTCTGTATAAATATCTGCAATTGATTCATCACCAATGCTAATGAAAACAGGTATTATTAATACGCTATTAAAATTAAAGATGTCATTCTACATTTTGAAACAACATTTTGACAAAGAAGGACAGCTTATATGTCTTTGTTGCATTATAATTTTCAATTTGTGACCCGTGGACGCGACTTTTTCTTCTTTTAAAGCATAATTAATCCCCATTAATCTTCGATATTGGAATAATATTACGTTTCTAAATTTAATTCTCCTAATTAACACTTTTAAAATTCAAGGAAAATGAGGTTCTACGATTTTCTTGTATTGTCTCTAATAAGGACAAATAAATTGAACACTAACATTGCTTAAAATACAAAAACATATGATTTCAGTACTTGAAAAACACTGGAAAGTTGTAGGTGAAGAGGATCAGTAAATCAATTAGCGAATCATCATCGAACACAGCTACTTCCTGTCCCTTATTGTTGGAACTTTCGTTCCACGACACGCCTGCAGCGAACACACTTTTTATCCCAACTTTCGTCGCTCGAATCGTGCCATTATGTGAAAGATTTCACCTAACGAAAATCACTTTATTGGGTGAGAGGGGCTGTGTGTATACTTCTTCCGTCCTCGCGTGGCGATTTCTTCTTTCAGAGCCACTACATCTGTCTGCACTTTAAATAACTTCGATTCTCTCTTTGTGAAAGATTTCATCTTCTTATGTGTGTAGCTGTATACATGCACGACAGTTTTTACTTGACATTACGGTGGCCAAAAGTAAACGGCACTTTCTTTACCCTACGGTTCTTTAAGCACATAGGCACACACACGTGCTCTTACAACGTGACACAGTTAAAGATTAGTCGAACATATTTATACAAAATCTGTCTCAAGTAGTAGATCGTTTACGTATGATTTTGTATCACTACATCAGTTTCACTAAATTCTTGAATTGTGCTACATTCATGGATGAGAGTTAACATTACGTGTGTACCAAACAAGTTTTATCGAACGATCGAAGTCACCGGTCACACGAAAATACCAAGGAAACGGTACACAGTTATCGTATATAAAGCCATATATATCGTATATAAAGTACGAATTATAATTGATAAGTCCAAAAGCTTTCCTTTGAAAAATTGAAAAAAATAGATTTTTTTTTTGCTGTTGAAAAGCTAAATATTATTTCTTCGATATCAATTGCTTCCATAGGATTGATGTTTATCAAGAGTTAATGTTTGATGTGTTACGTGAAACATTGTTTGACAAAGAATTGAGTAATTCTTGTGTTATTTTCATAGACAGACGCAAAAAATATATGCAAATGATAAATTCAACGCATTCACCGACAAAAAGATGCAATTGACGTGAATCGTTATATATGTTTTGTAATAATTTCTTATATTTATATTATTTATTCCTCTTTTTCCTTATAATTACAAAGAAAACAACGAAACAACAAACTAAATTTCTTTACATATTGATTGATTTCAGGACATTTAGTGTGTACAAATTTTGAGTAATATAAAATACTGCATTTTTCTTGTGGTTGAAAATATCAAATCGTAAAAAAATAAGAACAGGTATGAAAAAAATAATAATTTCAATGTATTTCGACATATCGTTGACCGATATTTCGGTTATGGGTAACCGGACTAAGTTGACCCGCTGAAAAATCTCCGTGAAAGTAAATGCAGGTGGTTTTGTGAACCATGCGAAATAAAACGGTGAATGATTTTTGCACTGACCGTAAAATCATTGGTATACCTCACAAAAAAACAGTTTGCTTTCACTGTAAATCATGAATAGAAGAGACATTAACAATTTTTCAATGTGACCAATTATATCAGCAAATTGCGTATACACTGCTAACAACTACGAATATAATAAGAATATATATTTTACATCCCTAATTTTTTTGTATCCTATAGAACTAGATTACAGCGTAGCGCTACAACGCAATATTTTAGTCCAGCACTATAATATTTAATTATTTGATGCAGTTCCAACGGTATTTTATGTTGATTTATATATTTCTCTTCGCATATGCTATTGTTTTTAAATGTCATTAGTCACCGTCTGGCCTGTGCCAGAGTTTTTATTACGTATTTTGTAAAAATTCACACAATTTTAAAAGTGAACTTCTTTCAGTACTATAATCTTAATTAAGAATGTAGAATATTGAATCACTTTGAACTTGTGAATAATGCATTAATATAGTGTTTGTATAACTGAACAGTGTACTACTAATATATAATGCATGAATTTGAAAAACAATTTCATTGAAATTGCATAACTAAGTAATTTATGCGAACTTCTGATTTCAGTTTAGGCGGACGGTTCAAGACATTCTGAAGCAACCGCATCATGACGATCACTTTCTACTGCGTTGGCTTCGAGGTATGAATTCTTGAAATTTATTACAACAGTTCGCACAGTTTCTCAACATTGCACGCGTTAAATGCGTGCATGTAAGTACCGTAAAGAAAATCTATCAACCGTATAGAAACAGGGAACGGAGGTAGACTCTAAATGTCTGTCTATTTCATTGTGGTGAATACAGTATCTTGACGATTATTGTTTTATAAATACTCGTCTCTGATATTGATCTTTGTAGTAGTCACAGTTGATTTTGAAGTTCAAAGTTTACGTATCCTCATTCGTAAAGGAATTTTTTTCATTTAAACACGATAACGCTTTGTTTTCAAATTTTTATCTTTAAATGATTCACGATTCCGTAAATGGTTTCTTTTGGATTACATTCTCTGGAAAAAATTAGTCTAATCAATTTGTAGTGTTCATTATGGGCAATTTTTTAATTATATGCAATGTTTTGCAATTAGTTCATGTGAAAGATAGTACTGTCGAAATATATAAAATGTTATTTCATAAGTTGCTACGTGTATTAATGAGCTGCATATATTAAGCGTAACAGATGCATAATATTGTAATAAAGATCTAGACGTTGACGATAATTGTTTACGGGAAGAGTAATAGATACTCGTACATAGTATGTTTTGATACCGACATAAACTAAAATTACATACTAGAACAAGCACTTTTTTATTCAAAAATATTCGAGGAATCGTCTACAGTTTTTAAAAGTCTAGATAATTAAGTTATGAGATCGGCTTAAAAATTCAAAAGTTAAAAGACCAATTATTTTTCAATTAAAATATTTAGTGTTTTAAGTTAAAACTAAGTTTATTATGTTAACTTTCAGCAAGAAAATGGGATGTGGCGGCCGCGGAAAAGATGTTGCGCGACGTAAGTATGATTTTGCATTTAATATACGTGACTTGTGACCATGATGATTATCTTTTTATGCGATAATTAAGCTGTGGAGACCGTACGACTTCCTGGACATTAGGAACAAGCAATAGACAAACATTACTGCGTTAAAAATGACTCCCTATCATAAACTTTTTAAAAAGAGGACACTAAGTTGGAGCTTTAATCGTACTTTCACGTTTCTTATGCAATCCATTGCACAGTCGACAATCCAGTACACCATACAAAATTATTTAACAAGACATTTGATTTAAAAATTTAGAGGAAAACGTATTAGATTCTAAAATCCTATTAGCAAAATAATAATAATATTGTGGGACCAAGAAATAGTTTAAAATACACATTAGGATTTATCAAAACTACTGTTAGAAATGTGTTAGTATTAAAATAAATTACTTCAACAAATTCTAACGCTAGTATCTTTTTCGGGAATTGAGAAGAAACATCATCGAACTGTGAAAATTTTCATATCTAGGGCAACTCGTAAATCTGTACGGTATTCTCGCTACAACCTTATCTAGAAATCTATGTCAGTAGTAATGATTACGATAGTTTTATGTTCACTATTACGTTGATCAGTCATCTACCTTTCGCGCTCCGTGGTTTGAAGTTCCAATAGCGGCAAATTCAACCGAGAAAGTTTAAGAAACCTGTTCTACCATCCTTTACAATTATACTGACACGAGGATCGTCCGTGAAGCATAAATTACAAATATATAGTGTCTATATTTTCTAGCCTTAATAGCTGGCAAAAAAAGAATTCCTTTCACACACGATGCTATTCTAAAATTAATAAATGTCAAATGCCTGATCCACTTTTTAAAAACAAGTCTATCTTTTCTATTCTTTAGAAATATATAACTGTAGGTAGACATTTGGAAGCCTTTTTTGTACATTTATGCCATTCTAATCAGTAACAGTAAAAGTTGTGAAACTAATCTTAATTTGGCTTTTCTTGAATTGGATTTGTATCACTTTCGAGAATTGAACAATTAATTAGAGACAGGGAAAGATTCTTTGTTCATAAATTTGTCTAGTTACACACTGGAAAGCAAAGAGAGAGCAAGATGAACTGTTTGCAGCGCAAACACTTACGGTACTTTATACTTATATGTTGTTGAACACCTACTTTCGTTCAAAAAGTTCATTTTCGTATGTATATTTTACTATGGATCAAATTTGAGAGAAAAATAAGCAAATTGTGAAAAGAAAAAGTTTTGTTTCATAAAAAATGTCCAGATATTACGGGCCATTTCCTATTTTAAGCTTGTACCTTAAAAAATGCTAAGTCCAATATCTAATTTTGTAATACTACCTGCATCGTGTCATTATCATTTTATACATTAAGGCAATTCGAAAATATAAAACGTTCTAATTACTGCGGTTCACACACACGCACTTTCTTTTTTTCAAGTTGAATTCCGGATATTGCAACGTATTTGTTGCGACTGTGTTCCCTTTCGCCACTTACGACAAAGTAGAAATTAAATTTCCCAACGCTATATTCTATTATTCTTTCGAGATAATTCATAGGTATTGGAAGCAGCAACAAATATAATTAAAAATCCAAAACAGCAAAAATTTCTAAGTACTGATCTGTACATAATTGTTTAGTCTATGGAGTGGCGAAAACAATGGGAAGTGGACAAATTAGCCGAATGGGATCCTCCTCAAATTCTGAAAGACTATCTACCTCATGGTTTATGCGGTTTCGACAAAGACGGTGCTCCAGGTAGAGCTTTTTCTACTTCTAAGTAAAATAGATCAATTCATAAGTCAAGATAATACTTTGTGGAATAATACGAAATAATATCGATACTTTCCCTACAGTGGTCGCCGTATACTTTGACGCCCTTGACTTATATGGGATTTTGCACGTAGTTTCACGGAGAGATATGATAAGAGTGACCATAAAGATCCTCGAAGAATATCTACAATTGTGCAGAGAGCAATTGCAGAAACATGGTTTTGCAGCTAGCCAAATAGTTGTGATCTTCGATATGCACGGATTCAATTTGAAACAGTACCTCTGGAGACCAGGTAATATCACATCGGTCAGGATTACATAAGTTTTTCAAAGGATTTTTATTCGCCTCTTTGAGTGTCATTACGAGATAACAACGGTATTTGGTTGATTACGTCTCCATGGCCCATAAAAACAGGATATTAACAAACGGGGTGCTTATATAAGATAAAAGTGTTTTTTGCGTTATAAATTTGTAAGAAACGATCGGTTACTGATATAACTATTGCTAAACTGAAATTGCTTTCAAATTCACTGGTTATTCACTTCCTTGTCAAAGGCAACAGTTGATGGAATTTTTTGGCAAGTTTTCACCATACTTTCATTTGTGTAATTTTACTTTTCAGCTGGGGAAGTTGTTATTACCTTAATTCAAATGTACGAAGCCAACTACCCGGAGATATTAAAGATCTGTTACATCATTAATGGTATATTTTCATACAAAAATTTTGGTCATTATATATTAATTATTACTAATATAATTATATTTCTTGCAGCTCCAAAAGTATTTGCTTTTGCATTTTCGGTTGCAAAGAAGTTCATGAATGAATACACATTGTCGAAAATTCAAATATACAAAGCAGATCGTGCAAAATGGCAAGCAGCGATATTAAATAACATTCCGAAAGAACAACTGCCTGCTTACTTTGGAGGTACGCTTCAAGATCCTGATGGCAATCCAAAACTTGGAACTAAGGTGATTTTGCCAGAAATTTGTTACTAAAATTTTAACAAACTTTTTGATACAGTATTTTTGTATGATGCGCTCGAAACTTCGTCGACTTAGTTCATGCAAACTTTTATCTCTACTCAGATTTGTCTCGGCGGTAAAATCCCACAAGAAATGTATGTAGCCAACACGGATAAAGATAAGGAAAATCTCACAACAGTTACGATAAAGAAAGGTGGAAAACTGGAGCTAGATATGCCAGCATCTGAGATGGGATCTGTATTAAGGTACAAATAAGATCATATGTAATCCGTGATATAATACTTTCGTGCTTATTAAGTGTGGGCGATTATAGTTGGGAATTTCGAACCGAGAATCATGATATCAGATTTGGTATTGTAAAAAAAGATAACAATGGAACACGGAAGGAAGTATTACCTATGCGAAGAGTAGCCGCTCATCAATTAGACGAGATTGGAATCTTAACATGCGAAGTACCTGCTACATGTAAGTTACATGTTGCGCAAATAAATTGAATTGTGAAAATATACGAGTCAGTTTATCGGAAATTTTATCTGTTACAGATTCTGTTGTCTTTGATAACACTTATAGTATATTGAGAAATAAAAAAATTCATTATTCCGTACGAGTTATACCGCCATCCGCAGCAGAAGAGATACAACCAGCAATTGCATAATTAATGTAAAGAAATTCTTCCTTGAGAAATGCATTCCATATAGTGCAATTAGTATATAAGGAAACAACAATTTATTATATATAAGTACCAAAAGTTATTCCATAATATTTTTACAGATTTTTATAAAAATATTATTTACCTTTACATGCAAATTTATATGAAGATATTTAATTTTATATTGAAGAGTAATTTGAAGAATTTTTTGTTTATGAGAAATATAATTGCACAATACTATTGGTGCAAAATTTATACAGGTATTGTAATTATATACAGATATTTACAATACAAAAAGAAACAAAAAATTTTGTTAAAAAAAAGAAACAGGGAATTTTACTAATGTTTATGTTAATAAAGGAAAATTTCATAAGTAACAAATGTGAATACAAACTTCAAATCATTCATTATTCAAGAACTTACAGAATTGCTCATCTTGGGCTTCAATACTGGTATGAAAAGATGGCCTAATTAATCATCCTCATCGGTGAGTAACATGTCAATGAGGTCAACTTTAAGGCACTGATCACCTTCCAAACGCTTTTGTGTTCCCCATCTTGCTAATGTGGGCAGAAGTTTTAACTTTGTAGCAGGGTTTGTTCGAAATGGACAATTTAGGTCTTTCCAGCTGAAGAGAAAAAATATTTTAAAGATTAATTAAAAATATAGTTCACTAATAAAAGCTATATTTAATTATAATACTTACTAAGGTCGATCTCCAACTTCAACTTCAACTAAGTGTGTTGTTTCAGGGGCTGTTTTAAATCCTTTTTCTATAAAAGGTTCCGCTGTAACAAAAACAAAAATTCATCCACGTTTATTCAAATGACTAGCTTATTAATACAAATATTTAATTCCTCATAAAATTATACCAAAGTATGCTATGGATAAAAAAGTTATCTTTACAATTGACTTTATGTAAGAGATTACATTATGAAAGTTAGGTTATAAGTTAAATAAATGATAACTTTTAAACAATTGTACCTTCGACACAGTCTGGACACCAACTATTGCCATTTGGTAGCTTTTTACCACTATAAAGTACATATACCGGCTCATTAGGTTTAAAGTTTTCCATAAATTTAAAAAAGTTTTCGTATCCTTCGACGTGATGTCGTACAACCATCTTCCGTTATTTCTTTCTACACAGTATTCGTAATAATTTTTAAAACTGTATGTGTTTTTTTGTATTATATGATACTTCACGGCGTTACGGATTCTTATCAACGATGAAATGGCGTCAGCATCTGCACGAGATATTTTGCGTTGGTGTTAATTCAGTTGATAAGAGGCGTATTTTTCAATATGAAAATAAACATATGTTTTTCTATCATTTCAACTTTAAATTCACAGATTATTCAATTAAACGTGAATTCTAGAAGAAACTTGGTTATATTTTTATTCAGAATATTGAAATTAATTGTGCATTTATTTTTTTCATATATAATAACAGAGTGTTTGATATGTATGAGTGCTCTATGATATCGCATATCTGTTGTACATTAATGTATGTGTTTGTATACTTAACGAATATCTTAATTTCCGTAAGTAGTATATACATATTTAATGTTCCAATAGTAGGCAATTTTAATAACGATGTATAATAGTGCTGTTTGTAATTAGTAAAATTGTTATGTTTAAATAAGCCGCGGAAAGTTAGCCCGAAGGAAACTTGGCAATATTGCGTAGATTCCGTAGTTGTCGATTTCTCATGGATCTTGAATACTATTGTCTGATTGGTCAAACTAGCGTACCCTCCCACTCCAATAACCTGACGATGACGAGATTCTGTAGCCAATCGGAGTGTATGCAAGGCGAGGGTGTTTGGTATGCCCTGGGACAGGGCAGCTTGTTCGCAGTAATTCAAGGTTTTGATCGTGTAACAATATTGTTGTGCTATCGCCGTCTGTTGCAAAAGAAATAATTCGCCTTCTCGACCAGCCGCGAAATCTCATTAGATTTAAGTTAAGTCGCGCATAGAATGGCCGCAGTTTTCGATATCGAATTGCACGATGCGGATACGGTAAATAGGGACGAGTCGGACGATGATGTTATCGAGATCGGCGAGGTAATTCTCCATCTGCACACGAACAATCCAGTTTCCTTATTGTCATTTTTATTCCACGTTCCGTAACGCTATTCCTATACGTTTTTCTTTTCACGTAGGAAGAGTACGATGCAAATCCAAATGTGAATGAGATAACCGAGTGAGTAAGAGCTCTCCTCTCCGCTTTGTATATATGTATCACGCCTGAAAGTTTTTGTAGCAATGACAATTTTCATATGTTCTGCCAGATCGGAAGGTTGTGAAACGGTACCAATATCGGAACAGAATGTCAATCGCGGACGAGAAAGAGCTGGACCGCAGGATTTCGAACTTTGCAAAGTTATTGGGAAGGGTGGTTATGGCAAGGTCTTTCAAGTGCGTAAAATAACGGGTAATGACAGTGGCACAATCTTTGCAATGAAGGTAGGCTAAAAAAAATTGAATTTATTCCTTTCCCTTTTTTTATTAGATACTTTACTCTGATGTTGTGCAGTACGTATATTAGCGAAGTATTTTTAATAACATATTGATTTTATCCCGCGAAAAATTTTAATTGTCCGTCTTGTCCAGAATTATATAAGTTCTTTGTCTCCTTTTGTTTCGTCCATGAGATTATTGCAAACAAATGCAAATTTATTACATATATATATATATATTGTTTTTGAGTAGAAATTAAAAAGATATTCATAAGATAGTATACAAGATAGATAATTTCTTAATTCTATTTTTACAAAATAAATAAAAATTTTATAAAAATAAAAAAATATGCATGCCAATTTATTGTTTAAAATACATTAAATTTATTGATATAGATAATTTAATCACTAAATGATTGGAAATAAAATGAGTTTTATTTTATAAACTTTAGTTCCTCTTTTATCCGAGTTAAAAAAATATAACTAATGCGTTATTTTGCTTTTTCTAATATATCTTTTACATTAATGTTACCTTCATTAGATTTATGTTTAAGTGTATTTATTTAAAAAATAGGTTTTACGCAAAGCTTCAATAATAAGGAACCAAAAAGATACTGCACATACCAAAGCTGAGAGAAATATCTTAGAAGCTGTAAAGGTAGGTTCGAGTTAAATAAATTTTAGTAATTCAGACGATTACAATTCTTTGCCGTCTGAACATGTTTAATACATTATTAGAATTAGTAATACAAAATAAAAGTAGTATTTAATAAATTTATATGGCGTTTATAAACACTTTAATTTGTATGCTGCAGATTTTAACATATATATTTGTATTATAATTAATAATTTGATAAATTACAACTGTATTAAATGGATGATAATGAAAAGAGAATATTAAAATATATGCTTATTTAAATTTGGCAGCATCCTTTCATCGTAGATCTTATGTATGCTTTTCAAACTGGTGGCAAATTGTATCTGATCCTGGAATATATGTGCGGTGGTGAACTATTTCGACATTTAAATGATGAAGGTATTTTTCTTGAAGAAACTGCTTGGTAAGTGTAATAAAATTTGAATGAACACATAATCAAGTTTCAAGGAGAAACTGTACATAAATTTCATTTTTATAGCTTTTACTTATCTGAAATTATACTGGCCCTCCAACATCTCCATTTGCAAGGAATTATCTATAGGTGCTTTATTGTTTTCATATGAGTATATGTAAATTTAAATAAAATGTTTAGTATACCATTATCCTCGTGATTCATATATTCTTTTCTTAAATTTTCAGAGATTTGAAACCAGAAAATATTTTGTTAGATGCAGAGGGACATATAAAGTTAACTGATTTTGGTTTATGTAAGGAACACATACAAGATGGTACTGTTACACACACATTCTGTGGTACCATAGAATATATGTGAGGAAATTTAGAAAATTATAAATGTTATTGAAATGTTACAATTAAATAATATTATTGATACATTTATTTTTTAATAGGGCTCCTGAAATTCTAACACGAAGTGGACATGGTAAAGCAGTAGATTGGTGGAGCCTTGGAACTTTAATGTATGATATGCTTACAGGCTCCGTAAGTGTCATTGGCGATATTGACATACACTAAATACAGTAAACCTTTTAACTTTCATCCACATTAAATTTCTAGCCACCATTTACATCTGATAATAGAAAGAAGACCATTGAAAAAATTTTGCGCGGTAAATTAAATCTTCCACAATATTTAACACCTGATTCCAGGGATCTTATCCGAAAATTGTTAAAGGTTAATTTTGTGAATCATGATAATTACAGTACATTTGATTGCTTATTAATGTAAGATAATTTCGTGCTTATAATTTTTAGAGACAAGTTGCACAAAGATTAGGATCTGGACCATCTGATGCGGAGCAAATAAAAAATCATCAATTTTTCAAGCATATCAATTGGAATGACGTAATTTCACGAAAATTAGAACCACCTTTTAGACCAACATTGGCAAGCGAGGATGACGTATCACAATTCGATAAAAAATTTACAACATCTGCGCCGATAGATTCTCCCGCGGAATATACGCTAAGTGAATCAGCCAATAGAGTTTTTCAAGTACGTTTTCTCGCGTATTTTTTGTGTCATTTAAATTTGTTTGCATTGAGTTTTATTTTTTTTTCAGGGATTCACTTATGTGGCGCCTAGTATACTAGAGGATATGTACTCACAGCCACGCGTTATAAATGCTAGAAGTCCACGTAGAGGCAACATGCGGGGTTTTTCTCCTAGAGGAACACATTTTCATTTACATAATAGTCATGTACAAAATCATAGGTAAGTATATAACTCTATATTAATCACGCGCTGCAGTATGATGCGCAAATGTTATGTAATTTAATTGACTTGAAATGTATTTATTTACATCCTACGTGTTGTTCGATAATCGTGATCGTGGCAACTTGTTTAGACATAATGGAGTCGGGCATGGCAACATGGAAGACACAGAAATGATCGAAATAGGCTAACTGCCACTTTCGTGTTATAGTGAAAGAATGCTTAGCATTTCGGCCTAACTGCTGAATGTCCATGACCAATCCTTGTGTCTCAGGGAGGGATTTTATACAAGATATAGATGGAGTAGCAAAAGGATAGGTCTAATATCCGGTACTTCATTGGATATTTGGCAGTTAAATTTAGCAAATTTTTTTTTAATCAAATCTAATTATAATAAAGGTACTAATTAAGATTATGCTTTAAGAGCAGCGACGCAGCAGTTATTTGGTAGTATGTAATTAAAAGTATACATATATATATTTGTGAGTAAAAAAAGCTCTCAGAAGGTAAAATAATGAAGAGGGAAAGATTTTTATTTACTTATTTTGCCGTTGGTTACTATGTACCGAATGTTATAACGGGATGCATTATTCGCATACATTATAGTCAAAGTACTGTGTAACGTTTCATTAACCTGTTAAATACGTAACTTATACGTCACTTATTGTGTTTTTTGTACATACGATCCGCAGGTTGGTTGGATGTTCATGTATTATACATATATAGGTACATACAAACGCCATTTATGCTAAGTGCGACAGACTGAAAAATTCCAGCACTTTTAGTGATTCATAAATTATACTGTTAATACACAAGTTTTGAGGTTCAACCATCCTGTAATATATATTTGTATATTTAAAAAAAAAGCCGGTACACATACACGGCGCGTGTAATTTTATTGCGGTGTATGCTATGCTTAAATGTAATTAATTGAAAAAGAAAAAAAGAAAGAACAGATAAAAAGACGGATAGACTTAAATACATAAACAAAGACTTACAGCTGCCACGACCGCTCCGCCGCTCAAAATTCCATATCCGGTTATTCATTTCATGAAAATATTTTCAGCAGTAATAACGTTTCCATGGCAATAATGTAAACAATAACGCGTCTGCACGGTAGTTATAGATAAAACGTTTACGTAATACTGCAAATGGAATTGTATTTATACAATTGAAAGTTCCTAAAGATGTGTGAGTTTGAGAACTGCAACCTGTATTTGAGAACTGTAAACTTCAAACAAAATATTATTTGTAAAAGCGCACTTGTTCAGTTGTTATATGTACGAAAGTTGCTGTTAATTTAACCACTTGAATGCCTTAGGAAAAAAGGAAAGGAAAGCAAAGTTGTGTTGCGATTCCGTGTAATTAACGGAAGGATTTAATGAAAGCAAAAGTTACCATGGTAACAATGTTACTGCGAAATGTTGGCTTTCTGCCATTATCAGAACATATTTCATATTTAATGCTCGTGTTTACACGCTATTCAGTGTGACATCATATTATATCGCAATTTATTTAAATATCTATTTGTTACATATATATATTTGTATATTATCGGAAACTAATATATTGGTTTTGACATACACAAGATACACATTATAGCAAAGATAAAAAAAAAAGAAAATAGTGCAAAAAAATAAGTGTTTAGAGTGACTTGTTGGCTGCTCATCGAGGAACTTCAAACTGCCCAAGTGTTCACAGGCCATACTAGCTGGCATTATAATTTTATCTATATTTACTATAGCAAACAGACACATCTTACACACACACACATACACACACAGTTAAAATGTTTAGAAGATTTTCCCCAATTGTAAATTTAATATTGCATTTCGATTATGCATACATAACAGCGAATGTGTATGGTTACATATGTACCAGTATGTATATGATTATACTATTCGCAATTGTACTGTATTATAAAGAAAGTGTGTATTCAGAGAAAATAATTTATAAGCCACTTTCTGTACGTATCAAACCATGTATTTTCGATGTTAAAGTGGGAATCTGTCTACAGAGTTGCTCGAGCACTGTTCATCATATTTAATATTCATGCACTTTTCTACAACAGAATATATATGAGAACACAATGTTTGAAAGGCGTTAATCTTTTGTTGTATTGTTTTTGCTGAGTTCATAAAGAAAGATTAGCATTTAATTGATAATTTATAAAAAGTCGCAATTACGTATGATCATATTTATGTAACGCAATATCATTTTTTATGAATTTTTTTTATAGCAAAGAATTTTGTATGAAAAAAAAAACACTTCATTTTTAATGAATAAATAAGGAACTTTGTAGGTGGATTCTACAAAATGTGCTTTGGAACAGCCGATCTCGGTGTTCGATATTCGTTAATTTCATTCTATTCTAAGCGGCCTGAATACCGTAATTAATTAAATATCGATTATTGTAGCACATAGTGCTTTATTTAAAGCTTGTATGTTACGTTCTTTTACGGTTGCTGAAAATAGTTATGGAACGAATTTAGCAGAAATTTAAGATTTATTTTTCATAATATTATTTTCAACGTAGTAGTAATGAAGTGTGTTATGGTTACCCGCAATGGGGCACAAGATATATATTAGTTAAGCGCTTAAGAAAAGCATGAAAAAAAGGTATCATCGAATGATGTGCAAACGAAACACTAGCCATTGGCCGGATCAAGTGATAAATGGTTTAAGGCTTCCAATTAAAAGAAATATAGATTCTTCAATTGACTTATTGCCACCATGGTTTGTAATCCTCTAAATCGTATTTACAAATAAATATAATGATTTGTGACACACTTTTGTGCTACATGCTATCAATTTCTTTTCTACCCTCTGATGAAAGGGATTAGAAATTTCTAATACATTTTAAATTTGGCGCTATTTGAATATTTGTAAGTAGCACAATCGCAGCACTAACTTTGCCACAGTTCCACTGTAATGATGTCGCTGTTGGCACCACTTAAATTGAAATGCAGTTATAGTAGTAACCATTGTTAAACTCAAAGTGCTAATAGCTAGATACAAACAGCTGATTGCGTTCAAAGGACGTTTAGACCATGCACGGCGTGTGTCATACTAATGAACGGGTTGCATGTGCGTGTATGCAACGAGAATGGAGAATTAGCGTCACTCGCGTGGGTGCGACCGTGCGTGGTTGACGATTCACGGTCGAGCGAACAGATCGCAGATGATCCAGCTCAATCGTCGCAACATGTGCACGCGTAAATGGCATTGCCTCGAAACGTCGCGCATCCGTTGGTTCACGGTAAACTGCAACGTTACGAAGGCGTGAAGGCACGGTACACAAATGCACGTTAAGATCGATGGTGTACATACGTCGCAGTTCTTGCCGTCGTGTATTCGTATTGATGTTAGTCTCGAGAATCGATCGACCAGAAAAGTCGCGTTAAAGTGATCCCAATGAAACGTTGAAGTTAGTGTTAAACGTGACGAGATTGATATTCAAAATTCGCCGCGATTTTATTTGAACATGAATCTAGTCTGAATTTGAAAATAACATTTCAATTTAATTTTCTCTTTGTTTTCTCTAATTAAAGTTAATCTTCAAAAAAATACAAATTAAATATGGTGGATAAAGTGTGAAATAAGTGTTTGGGCTCTAGCGTCGGTTATTTGAATTAAAGGTTTGTACTTTTTTTTTATACTTATTGAATCAAATTATTCTTGTAATTAAATAGTGAATTGAATGTCCGCTGAAATAGATTAATTTTAGGACCAGTCTCTATTTAAGCACGCAGTTATCTTTAGTGAAACAAATAAAGTAAGTCTAATACTTTCAAATTTTTATTCGATTTAAATGACGTGTACCAGATTTCAAATTATGTACTGGATAGTTTAGTATTATTTATATTATCATTTACTGCTTCCTTTTGGGATAACCATACGAAGTTCCAAAAACAATAGTGTCTAATTACGTCGTAGATGAATTCAAACATCATACTTACCTAGGCTGAGAGCATCATTACAAAGAAACAACCATGATTCATCACGGTGATTTGAATACAGGTTCGCGGCTGTCTCGAATCGGTTGATCGAGTGCCAGCATCGAGAACGACGTCAGTGCCGTGGCTCACTTCCGGCCTTGCGTGCCGGTAAAACGAAATTGCGACCGAACGAATAATTATCCTGATACTTTTCAACGAATCTTCTAATGCTTCGAACGTTTCATTCAAATTCGAAGTAATTTCAACGAACTCCCTTTAGTTTACGATGTACTGTAATACAGGTTAGTAATAAATTATAACTATGCATACCTAATTCATTACTTCTTATCGATTACATTATCGACAAAAAGGATCGGGTATCCATATTGGAAGTAAGATTAATAGTGATTGGCTATATAGATAGTTTTAAGCGTTAAACTTTTGAATTTTAAAGACGTAGAAATAAAAATATTCGTTAGTATATTTTGTAGGTTGATTATAATACTATAACAGCTGATTGCATAAAAAATGTATAATAATAAAGATGGATTTGTGTTGATATATGTAGTGTAATTGGTGCAGAAGCCGCTGATTTCTTTGACCGTTGTAATCGAATAAATGCCTTTCAAGATGGTGCGCGTTGCACGTTTGTCGCCAACGAAAGAAGAAGCAGTAAAGGTACGTTAATTAATAAAAATACGAATAAAATGAAACAAAGGATAGCCTAGCGTAAGCTTGTTTGCCTAAGAATGGTGAATACATTTGCAGAATACTGCGTTAGTCATGGATATTTTAAACGCAAACGTATATGGATCCGAAGCCAAAACGTGTCGCACATTTTCGATTTCACTTTTGATGAATACTAATTAAAGTTTCCATTTACTTTAAAGCATATACAATCCTGATAATAACATTAATTTTATTACAAGAAGTATTGAAATAATTAAACGCAAAGCATTGTTATAATAAGATATGATTAAAACTATAACTGGTAGTTATAACTACAATTAAGAAACCTGAAAATAATAGTTTTAATTAAGTATTATCTCATTGGTATCTTGATTCATTGATTCCTTATAATTCGTCAAACCAATATCTAATTCCGTTGCTGGTAGTACTTTCATGGGTTTTTCCGCAGTTTGGGTGCACTACTATCATTACTACTTTCGCTTACTATAGTGCAGTACACATTATGTTATTTGAATATTATACAATAAATTATACAATAATAAATAACATGCAATTTAAATTGAAAACAAAGAAATGTTTAGATCGTGTTTTAGGTTCTTTTAGACTCGATTTCTGAGAATCTAAAAACTCTTAGGGATTATCAAATCGAGTCGATTCTGTTTCAATCACTATCACGGAAAGGCAGCACAGAATCTGCTAGTTCACTTCGCCCAAAAAATTCTAGCTGGCGCCAACACGGTATAAATGATTCTGAGAAGGCACTATCCGATCTACTTTGGGTTCACGAGCATGACGACAGACAGAACACGAGGATTTCTAGATTTCTAAAACAGTGACCAGTTCAATCACAACACGTCTCCAAGATTCTCTTGTTACAGTACAATTTCAACTACCCGTACAAAATTGTTGAATAAAGGGAAAAGTAAAGAAGGTATTATACATAGTTTGTCAAAACGAACGGATCTGATATTTATAGTCAGTTATTCTCCACTTGCGATTACCTGTGAATAGCATTGTTAGGTAGACAATTGAAATTTGCAGTTCTAGTGTTACATACAGCACAAATTAAGTACATAATAGAGAAACGCAAATTGTTATCGGGTAATGTTTTACTGTACTCATGATTTTATAAAACAATGAAATCAATTCCTACGTCTCTTCACGGATCCAAATCGTCATTAATTGTCGGTCATTCTTCTCAGATGAGCTTCCGCCACTTCCTATCTCGAAGAAGCCTTCAGAACCAGGTATCATTGAGGAAGAACCGTGGACAATTTTCGGATCCACCCTAAAAGCGTGTTTTCGTCGGCGCACCGTCGTGGATGACTCTCGTCGGATATTTCAGTCCGCCGTTAGCGCGGTGCAGCGCGCATTAATACGTGTACGTTAAGCCCGTGTATCGTGCGGTTGTATATTCGCTGGTTCGTTTCGCTCGCTCGTGGCCGTCCCGTCTATTATTAGTCGACAGTCATCGGAGTCGACTGTAACACGCGCGTACGAGCGGCAACGCGGAAAAAGCTGGAAGAAAATTCGACGATAAAACGCGGAAACTGAATATTTTTCGTAGTGGCACGTGTCGGTTAACACACGTCTCCCCCCGTTCTTCTTGACCGTGTAGCCGGCCACTTCGCCGTTCCCGCTGACACTGCCACCCTGTCCGCGAACCAAGGATTTCCATCCGACGCTCACACGACGCCCTTGGAAACGATGATTCTCGCACGCTTTCCACTGTGAGTCTCTCGCCCGTTTTGTTCCGGTACTACGTCTTCTGCTTATCGATACGTTACGCGCGATAAAGACTTCTTTGCTGCAAGCACCGTTTCTCGAGCCTCAACTCTTTTACGGGAAAAGATAGGAATCGTTGTGTATGGCATTTTTAACGGTTGTTTTGAGCAGATGTATTGTCGAATTTCATATTCGCGGGAAAATCAATTTTATTTTCCCACCCTCATCATATGCACCTATATGTAACAGCTGAAATATTGGATAAGCGCGTTGTTATGTACCGGTTGTCTATTACTAAAACACAGGAGATGTATAGTTGTCTCGCAATTTTTTGTCTACTACAATTCATGTGAAGAATAGTTATTTTTGCGCAACACTTGTCTAAGAGACGAAAAGAATAAATGTTGCATAAAAGGCAATATTTCGTAAAACTGTTGTTGTTTTTATATTTAATCTGCATATTTATTTGACAATTTATGGGAAATGTTGTATAATTTATTGGTTTTTTGAACAATTAATCATTATCGAAATTTAGTCGCTTATTTAGTTTTTGTGCGAATAAATCGATATACTAATGCACACGTGTTTAAAGAAGATTGAATTATTGATATTTGAATACTGGCAGAAATTTTGTGAGTATTGGATCCTTGTAATTGAATCGTTATTCGATTTTGCAGATGAGGGATGCAGTTCTACAAAAAGGAAATAATAACAATAATAATAATAGCAATCATAACAATAATAATAACGTAACCACGTTAAAAAGTAAGCCTTCCTTGGAAATTTATCGACCTCCAGGTTAGTTTTTCTTATATTATACGAACTTGTATATTTTATTACTTTTATATTTCAAATGCCAATAAAAATATGATAAATATTATTGTTTAGGAGGAAGAACTGAAGGAACCACGGCGAACGCTACTAATCCGCGACTAAACGTACATGCCAAGGAGTTCACTATGAAGCAGAACGATTCGCATCCTTCTAAGTGAGTATAAACTACTTATGAAATAGTTAAGAGGGAGTGGATGTATTGAGAACACCTGAAAGAATGTCTGGACAACTAACAGAAAAATCTCGTAAACGCAATTTCTGAATTGAAGAAATTCACATTAAAATTCAAAATTTTGTTTAAAAAAGAAAAATGACATTTTTGTCCAAAAAAATTTGTAATTTTTACTGGAAGATACCTGAAACTGTTACTAAAGCGAATCACCTTTCTAGTAGAAGTAAGAGGAGCTCAAAGTAATTTCGAAACCGGATTCATTTTTCGAATAGCCTTGCGTAATCTCGATGTTATAGATTAGTATTCACATCACGGTTCAGAGCGAAAGATAGAGCGCAGGATTATGTCAAGCGTGTTGCAATGATGCTTTGATAAATTGTTGATCCTTATACCGTTAAGAGATGTTACGTCAGAAATATTAACAAGCACTGGATAAATGCGACGGATACTCTCTTAATGGTCGTATATAAATTTAGCAAGGAGCGCAACAATTTCAACTTAACATTTTACTCTTTTTCTTACGAGTGATTGATTTGTAATGATCCCATTTCAGGTCTCGGACGAATGCTTCAGAACGATCCCCGTATTATCTGCAACATAGTAAATCAAGCGGGAACGTGCATCGATATCTTTACGCCCAGCAGCAACAACAAATACAACATACTCTTCAGCAGCAACATCATCAAACATCTCGTCACTCTCACAGTAGTCATCACTCGACGGGCTCGGCGTTACGACAGTCACATCCGCTCGACACATCGGCATCAAGCGGAAATATCCTACATGTAATTGACGATTTGCAAATATCAGCAACTTTTAATTCTCGCTACAGAGATAAAGTAAAGGCAATAACAGGGAAAAAATTAAATATTTTTAGATACTTAGTTTAATCTTAATGTAGGAGTAATATTTAGATTTGCTTTAATCGGTAACAATCTAATTACACGTTGTTCAGTTGCTTTGAGATTTGTGAAAACGATAGAATGGAATGAGAGCGTACGTAGGATGGATGTGAAAGTGTCGACTAGTAACTATTTGTTTTGCAAAACAGGGTGCGAGTAGGGTACACTTTAATATGGATCAAAACGAAGTTAAAGTAAATGCAGTAAAACCCGGCAGACTTACGAAATCGTTATCCTTCGTTTCCACCTACGGCCTGAAACGATCGAAAAGTTTAAATGCAGCTGACGTGCTGGCTGCAAAGGCGGTGAACATATCAGACGCGTCTGAATTGGGAAAATTCCCACCCCCGATTCAAGACACGCTTTTAAGGGCTATCGAAGGTAACAGTAAAGTAGAAACAATAACATGGCATGTAAAATGTTAATTACTATTAGTTTTTAAACCTCTTTTTGTTGTTTAGATCCAAATTTACTAAACGCTCGGGCCTTAATGGAACTGGTGCGACATATTCTGGAGAGGGTCGTCGAGAATCGAAAATATGCAGAACCAGCGGCGAAAATTTGTATTACGATTATAGAGGTCAATATTTGCTAAATTATAATTGTTTAATCCTTTGAAGCATGAACTTGTGGTTACAAGAAAATATTGTTTGATGCAGAAAGAAACTAAAGAAACTTTCTTGGAGTCCTTGTTAAACACGTGCCAGCAATGGTACCAAGATCGAGCCAAGATACTTTACGACGGATCCAGTTACCATCGTTATTCCGCTTTTATGACGTTCTTGAACGAGATGTACTGTCAGGTATGGCAAGTTCATCCGGATACGTTTTTTACTTCGTAAAACAACTTCTGCAATTGATACATATTTGACTCACGGAAGTCTATGATATCGCTAAATGATCTTTACTTGATTGTGTAATCGATCGTTATGTTTCACTGTATTGGCTTTATCGAATCAATCTCCTTTTTTTACTGAATTCGAGTTAAAACGATTGACGTAAGTACATCTGTTCCTCATCCATATGCATGATCGTGGTTATAGTTGAAACGGAGGCAGCTTCAGCTGAAGACGCAACAGGAGGGCGTTCCTCCCGGCCGCGTCCTCCTTACATTACTTTGGAAGTGTTGCCAAGATTGCTTGCAGCCACCAGTTGTGAATTCTTTGGCTGAGGTAGGTACTTGTATAACTAACTTTTCTACAATTCAAATAAACTTTTATCTATTCACATATTAAATTGTATAATTGAAAACCTTAGTTGTATAACGAATTATATATTATTAATCAATATTACAATTTTTAAACAGGTGTTATTCTTTCATAATTGGTTCTAGTAATCAAGGTTGTCCGTAACCCTAAATATGGATGCTGCTCCCACTTAATTTATTGGTTAAATATTAATTGACATAATTAAAAATTGTTTTCTCATGTTCAAGACCGACTGTCTGTTCTTCATTCTAACGTGCATCGGCAAGGATCTGGATACCGAATTACCAGCACAATTGCAACAACTACTCGGAAGTCTGAGGGACGCTTTTCTCGCGGAGGATACGATATTACCGTCCGTCAGAAAGACCCTTCTGCAACTTATTGAACTTCACGCCGCGCATTGGCAGCTTCCAGCGCCAGCGGTCGTATATTATTATCCTGGATCGACCTCGAAATGATGCTTCCACCCTTTCGATTCCTCCGTCCGTTCGTCATGTTTTCTGCGCGTGTCAAGGATAGGTGTGTGTGTGGATTTGTAGCGAGCTCGCGAGCATGCTAACACAGGATCATGTTTGTACTTGAAATACATGCGAATAGCGTGAACTCATGCTAATAAAAATGAAATGAATGTTGTCAGCGGAGGTTGCGGGGCAAAAGAGATCGCTCGAAGGTAATAGCCCGGGGCAACTTCGTTTGTCTACTAGTTTTATGCGCCTGATTATTGTGAAAATATTAATTTATATCGCGAACGGTACTATCTTCTACACGGTCTACAACGCTAGAATACTCGTATTTCTATCTTCTTTCCTCTTTTTCACGGTGCCACTATTTATGGAATTTCATAATTCAATAGACTAAAGTAACGTTGGAATTTTGTAAAATGTTATTCGTAACTAGACTACGAATGTTTATGCTTTTGTGGGAAATTGAAATGTACTTAGAACGCGTATAATATGCAACAAATATATAAATATTTAAAATCAAGTGCACCTTATAATATTTAACGAATGAAATAAGTCGCTAATCATTTACTAGAATATAAATTTCCATAAGCATTCACAGTCTACTTATTATAGCGTTTAACATTTTAGAATTACTATTCGTTACATAATTATGGAACGTTCGTAATCCTCTAATCAATTTGAATCGAATTAAAGGTATTTGCTATACATTATGCAAGAGATTGTAATGTTGTTCTTTGGACTAATATGCGTTTTAAAATTGCAACGGGGTTATCTTTTGGAACGTGTTTCTACGAGACTTTTGTTTACTTAACGTTTGAGTAATTATTGATGCGTTAACGGTTAGAACGCGAATAACCGTAATCTGATGGTTACCATGAAGAATGATGGTATTTCGTGCAAGTTAGAAAAAAATGATTTACGACAATCGATATTGCATTTCTCTGCGAGAAATGTCGCAGGAATCGACGATGTCTAACTCGTGCACACGTGTTTCATCCGAATCAATGCTCGGATGTCCACGTATCCGTTAACATAAGATAGAAACCGACACCTTTTTCGCGGTTTCGAATTAGAAATTACTCCGTTAGTAAGTCAATGGGTTAAGAAATCGGGCCAATCGAAACCGGTACCGTTATTTTGTCCGAATTGCCATGCGTATCTGGGAATTTCAAAGGGACAAAGGGTGTGCAGATTCACTTCACGGTCGAACAGGGTATCGAGTAACGAAGTGACGAATAATTTAACAAAGCAGATGTTTTCACAGAGTACGTCATCGCTGGAGGATCGAAGAACGCAAATGATCACGAATCTCGATAGAGATATTCTATTTCGAATTATTCTCGACTTTTCTCGTAACGATGTTATATATACACGAAATATCTTAAACAAGATAAACAGTTTAATAAGAAACAAATGAAACGAATCGAATGAAAGAATGAGTGATAAAATTACCATCGAATCTTTATTGAACGATACATTAATGACGACGACCCTTACGTGGAACGAACTGAATGTTTGCGATGATCATTGAAATGTATGAACTAAACGATGGATAAAAGAGCTGACATTATTGTCATTGTACCTTATGGTGTGTGTCCCCAGGGTGCATATTAAAACTTTGAAGTTGTATGTTTTGTTTCTGTACATGCATACGGACTGCAATACCCGACCAAAGTAGCGAATCTGAACTGATTTGAATTAAAATGCAGGTGCAAGAATTTTTGTTTTAATTCGTTCTTTGTTTCTCGGTTAATTACACTCTACCCTTGTTTGTGCATTATTTAATCGGTTTTAATTTCAGGTATCGTTTCACAGAAAAAGTGAATACCGTATGCGCGAAATCACGCAAGTTTCTTTGCTGATTATGTGCAATTTAAGGACGAGCGTTGGTAAACGGTCTGTGATTCGTCATAGAAAAGATGCGGGACTTTCTGGAAGGGAGCGACTAACCAGAGAAAAACGATGCTTAGCGTGACATATACTCTTAATAAGGAACGCATGTCTGATCTCCTTCTCGAAATGCAATCGCCTTTGCTGATTCGTGCCAAGGGCGATAAAAATCGCCCGGTAGCTGGCCAGTTGAAATCCCTGCACGGGAGTTGATTCATTACCGCACATTTCTTTCTGTAATAGATTCTCTATGCTTGTTTGCTGCTGTCGCTATATTTGTACAAATTTTGTAACTTCCTCCGGATTACTTCTACGAAAGTTACAAAACGTTAAGACGAGCCTAATACCGAATAATGTTACCTAACTTTGTTTTTTACATTTCACTTTTACTTTATATTAGGTGCAGCGAGACAGAAAAAAGTACACCTGTGCGAGCGTTCTCATAGTAAACAAAGAATGTGTAACATGTTTTAGATATTACGACGAATCCTTCATTAGTACAACGAAACACCTGTTACAATACGTTTTATAAGATCCACGGAAGGGAAAAGGAATATGCCTACGGATTAGCACTGCATTTGGTATTCAACCCATTATCTGAAATTTCATATCAGTTTCAAGATTTAATATAAAAGAACATTGTGAAGATTTTATTTAAAACAAGGTGCTGATTTAATAGATAGTAGCATTTGAAAAGAAGTATCAATGAGAATAATGATAATTAGCTATATCCCTTATGTTCATCTTTAGAAGTGAAGATAACAGAACTCGTATACATATTTTTTTGTATATTGTGAGCGTATACGAGGAAAACTTAAGTAGAAGTAGATTTAATTGGTGGATTTTTTCATATATGCCTATAATATATTCTTATTTTCAATACTAGCTGACCTTTCATCGAGCTTTGTGTTCGCAAATGAAAATTGGAAACTTACACGGTTGAAGAATTCTCACCATTTTTGTATAAAAGGATCGTTCTTTTTTGCATCTCGTATAAGGAAATTGAGCGATTTCTAGAACTCTACAGATTCACCTTACGTCATAAGCTAAGTATTAACACATACCATAACAAGATTCATAGAAATTACAGTTACAATAATCGCGTTTAATATCACATCGCTCGTTTGATTCAGCAATGATACCACTTGAAATTTGCTATTTTTGAATCATTAACTTAAAGAAAGAAAGAGCCTGCAAACTCGTATAATATTGAAATTTGTTTCTAGGAAAATGATTAGTATTCAATTATGTCATTGTTGCACAAAATGTGCTCTATTCTGAATTTCCACTTACTTACAAAATCCTATCTCACATATTCCAGCAATATCCTTTAGTCAAGGTCATCAATCATATTAATCGGTGGTTTCAGTGTCCGGAATCAGACGAATAGAACGCGGAACGTGCGCGTCACCTACCGCCATGGACGATGCCGTCGCCGACGACGACACCACCAGGATGTTCTTCGACGTTGTCCTCGTGGAGGCAGACGTCCCGTGGTCGACCTTGAAACCTTAGGTCGGAGAACCGAGAGAGGTTTCGCCTTGGGTAATCGGTGCCGCGGACTCGAAAACTAGGCCTGCGCCTGCGGTGACGTCGACGCCGTTGGTACGTCGCGATGGTACATGGTGAACGAACCGCGATGAGAGGCGTAGAGACGAGAAGGACGCTGAGTGGAGGAGCGGTGAGAAGCAATGAGACGGACAGAGAACGAGATGGACAGCGTACAATGACCAGGGAGAGGAACAGAGAAAGAAAGACAGAGGCGCGTTCGCGGTAACGAAACAAATAGGCCGGCGACTTTCACCGCGTAGCCAAGAACGGCTGGTATACGACACACAACCGAGCAACAACCGAACGCTCTTGGCCCAAACCATTCGAGTATGAGGTATACTATACCAGTGCGCTCACCATTCCCGGTGTCCTCGCAAGTGGGGGGAATCCTGCTCAAAGCCAGAGACAGACACGAGGCATACCCTCGAGAGCTCAGCGAACGGGCCTCGATTCTTTTTCTTTTCGTCGTTCGCGTTCACGTGTCGCCTCTCCGTCCTCCGCAGTGGCCGCCTACGCCACACGGTGGTAATATCAACGACGAGCAATTTATACAGCGGTCATTCATTTCGTCGGGTTCGCCTTTTTTCCTCAACTGTTTATATTCGTTTCGACGCTCGTCGCTCGCGCGGGTCACCTTGCGCGCCTTCCTCATAGCCCGTGGTCAATCTCCGATCCCTCTGTGCACACACAGATAGTCCCGAACGGGGGCCGGAGGATATTTCGCGCCGGAGCATGCATTCCCGTGGTCGACTCTGAAACGATCACATCGAGTTTCGTGCGCGAGTAGTGAGGAACGTCGGAGGTGGTGATAGAGCGAACGATCGAAAGAAATGTACGGGCTTGTGTGTTGTTGACACGCTGACGATGACACGACGACGACCACCGAGGCCAGATTCGCCGTGGATCTACCTGTTAGCCTGGCTTCTCTGGAGCGTCCTGCCTGCTGGAACCGGTATATGCACACCGTTGCCCTCTTGTATATCGTTGTATAGTGATGTTAGACAGCGGTACATGCGCGCGATTCCGTTATCCGCTCGAACGAGCAGGCGTACGAAAGTGTACCGAGAGTGAAAATATGGAGCAACGATGTTCCAACCTCGGAGAGGTTTCCTTTCGGTATTCTTTCCAATTAAAGACTCCCGTGGATCGTTTCTTGATCTTGAGCACCGGCTAATTGAGTATTCGAACGTAGGCTCGTTCAGTGTGGAATGCAAACCACACTACCATAGAGTACAATTGAGAAATTTTCAATTGAATGTTTTAATCGATTACCAGTGTTGATTGTCTGGTAATGATGTCAAGTTATAGGTGTTAGTGTATGTATGTGAGAGAGAGCTTTTGACGATATTATGTGCGATTGCGTTTATCACTTGAATGAAAATATTTTAGAATTTCAATTAGCGTTACTTAAATCGATATTTAAAGTGAAGAAAATTGAAAATTTTAATAATTAGCAGAAGATTCGGATGAGAAAAATGAATAGAAGACTGTCTCTTTCTTTTTTAACATGCAGATATGTCAGTTCTTATATTGTCAATATCTCTACCGTGATTTTGGTAATTAATCATCAGAGACTCGATTCTGAATGCTGATTACTGAATTAGTTTCACCAATCTATTACATTTTTGTGTAAAATTTTCGAATAATTAAGGAAGAATGATTAAGGAAAATAGTGTTATCGCTATACTGTTTTGTTAGTAGTTTTAATAACTCGGAAATTAATCATTACTTCTGTGCAAACATACATCTTCCATCATAAATTAGAAATCAATAGCCGGATCTCTTTAGATATCCGTGCCATGATCTCCACTATAGCGACCGACTAATTTATGTGCATAGCGGACTCCCTGAACGACTATCATTTATCCGTGATACGCCTTAGCTAACGAACCGATCGATCGTTGCACAAATGATCGCAAAAATGATTAAAATTGATTTCGTTTGAACGTTTTTCAAATGGCTCATTCTTTCCAGAAACGATCCATAGATCCGTGACGGATAATTAATTGCATGTAAATCGATTTCTCTTTCGACTTATCTAATTAAAGGTTTCGCGTAATTAGTGAACGAGGACGATCCTTGAACTCTCTCGCGACATCGTTCACCTTCGATTTTAAAAGCACCTCTTTTCATCGAGGCTAACGAGCGTTGTAGATGCTGACTTTTTTTGTTAAGAAAATGACCAAACAAAGATGAATTCGCGAACGAGTCGATTGTTCGAGGAGTTGATTCAAGAATAGTATCTTCAATTGACATTCCTCGATGAGAACCGGTGCTTTATTATCTTCTTCAATTTCATAAAACATTTGCTTATTGTTTCTTGTAGGAGTGGTGCACAGTTATGCAGATAAACAGAGATACGATGGATGGTACAACAATCTGGCTCATCCGGAGTGGGGATCGATCGGCAAGTACTTGAAACAGCTACGATCGTTGTCTTGTCAACGACAACTGCACGTGCATTCAGTTCTACTGCTTTGTTTAGTTACGAATGTATAGTAGTTAATTGTATAACAGGCTAAGAGAGATTTTAAGGCAAAAAAATTGATAAGCTTGAATGAGAACGGAGAAATTAAGATCGAAAAGAAATTTATATAATTCATATTACTTTGTAATTACATTTTGCTGTGTAAAATTTAGTTGAAATTAGTAGGAGAAACATTGTGGCAGAAAATTGTCGAGAACATTTTTGTTGACATTGTGATGCGGCTCGAATTGCAATGGCGTGTGGAGTGAAAGGAGAGAAAAAGTTGCTATTTTTAATACGGCCTATATAAAACGGCCAACAAAAATTGTAGCAGCATAAAAGATATAATCGACCCTGTCGATGAATCTGTTACGGTTATTCGAATAACAAAATCGTTGTCTCATGTTTATTCCATTAACATTAACGAATTTACAATAGCTGAAAAAGTATCGGCTATATATTATTGATCATGTTACTACATTTTATTTTTGCAAAATCAAATTGTTGTAATCACATAAAAGTACCAGTACATAATAGAAAAAATAATATACTTGAACTTAATTAATGAGTATGCCAAAAGTTAACAAATGCTAGAAAAATATGTTATTTCTGACCAGACATCAATTTTTGTGCCAATTCTCTGATAGTCTCAGTAGCATTCTACACTTTGGCTGCGTGTTTGCTATCAACTTTCTGACAATGTACTAATAACTTGTCTAAACATTCCATTTAACTGTTTCTTCTATGCTAAAACAAGAGAACAAGCATGTCCACGAAGTGGACAACTTTTTATTTGCCAATTCTATATCTAGAGTAAAACATAAATCAAACAGAGAAACATTAATAAGAATGTTTGGAACAGGTAAATAATTCTTTAACCTTTATATAAATTTAATATAAACGGTTCTCCATAACGTTTTGCAATTAGCAGACTGGCTTCTTATCCACTTGTGGCATATTTGAGCATACAAAAAAATTACAAAACGCACGTAGCGCATATCAAAAGAAATATAAGTCTGCACGAAGATCTGTAGATTGGTACTATTGATAGGACGAAAAGGTAATTATTAAGTGATGGGAATCTTAACAAGGTTCTTACCTTCGTAGATAGCAAGCTGATACGAAAAATGCCAGCAGCGTATTCCGATGGAGTGTACATGTTGGCTGGCCAAGATAGGCCATCCCCAAGGAAACTTAGCCAGCTGTTCATGCAGGGTGATGACGGTCTGCCATCCGTCAGGAATAGAACGGCTTTGTTTGCTTTCTTTGGTAAGAATTAATTGCATTCACATCTTCAATATTCAACTAACAATGATTATTAGCAAATCGAGCATCATCCGTGAAAATAGAATAAATTGTAGCTTTACAGCGCCACGTGTAGCATAAAATAATTGATGTGCAAGAAAAAAAGAATGTTGCATACTCGTTTATATAATTTTATATTGTTCTTCCAATTATTTCGATCGATGTATTAATATTCATTCAGTTTTTATGGAAGGTTACATAAAAGATAGACAAATCTTGATAAATGTACATGATCTTGAATTATTCGTTATTAAGCTGATTGTATAGGATAATAGGCATGAAAATGGAAATATGATTGATAATATTTTTTAAACATATTTCTGTGGGGTATAAATTTCAGAAAATATCAAAAACTCTGCCAATGACCCAAAAATTTTTTTATAATTGATTCACGGAGAAGGAAGTTGTTAATTTACTATTTCGCATAATGTATCTCCGCTCCAGTAGTTTCAGCTTTCGCTAATCAATCGTGTTATTAATGGTTTTTGGTGACGGGATTAGCATTTTAATCAATTAAAAAAAAAAAAAGAAAACATTTTAGCGAAAGCCTGCGATGTATAGTGCAGCATGTGTGTGTTGTATAAACTAGAATCTCACGAAAAAAATCACGAACTCCTCGGTTCTCGTATATTCGGGAGAAATGATACCATCGAATAAGAATGTCAGCTTAGAGCAGAAATGACATTCGCGATATATTTGGAATGAATCAGATAATGATAGAATAATATGTGGAATTACGAAGCGAGGGAATTACCATGGCTGACGGTACACGCATTCGAATATCCGTATCATGTTGTTGCGCAAGCTGTAAGGTGTCCGGGTGTCGGAATAGAAACGAGTAGCACGAAGTGCAGGGAACTTTTTGATCCACTTTTCACGGTGAAATATTCCGTGTAACGTATAGTGGTGTCCGGTTCACGTTGCTCCAAATTATTGGGAGAGTCGAGTTTGACTGTTGTTCACCTGTTGAAAGTTACACCTAACTATCAGGATCGAGGAAAATATAAATTAGTGTTAAACTTAATTCTCAATACATGTTTACTCAAACGAAAAGAGCAATAATAGTACTCGACTTAAATGAATTTTATTACTAGTTTTTAGTAATAATAAGTGAGAGTAACATTAATGAATAAGCTTGTAATTTAATTAATGCTCTGCATTGTATGGAAAAGGGTAACAACGTTGTCTGATATTTTACAGTGTGAACGGGATAATTATAATAGTATTAAGTGGATAAATTTAATATAATTAACGCTCTCTACTGGAAGGAAAAGTATAGTAACGCTAACTCGATAGTGCTGTTGTAATTAAACTTAGCTGATATCTTATTATGAGTGGAAAAGAAAATGTATACAAGTAGGTAATAATGAATGAGATGATTGATAATGGTACTAAAGGAAAGTACATATGAATACGTCAGAGATTTCCTTTTCGATAAGATCGATTTTGAAAATACATCGCATGCACGCACACCCAAGCATATTTCGATTTCACTTGGATTTCTCTGCGGATAAATGTTTCCATTGTCATGATTTGCTCGCTATTGTTCTTAACATCTGATAACCAGAATTTACCAGTCTATTAGCATGGCAGGATTGGCGATTAATAAACGGATACGATTCTCATATTGGAGCACAACGATGTTAACAAAGATCCGTATAGTTCAGAGTAAAAGTTCTGCTCTTTAACGGCAATGTTTCTTACGTTACACTTAATCGTAGTGTCTGACAATAAGTAAGTGGAACACTGTTGAAAACTGAAATTTAACAAACCTTAAATCAAAAGCAAATATTTAAGAAATCGGTGGTTTACCATTTATGAGATTCTCCAATAATTTAAAGCAAACGTGAACGGTCATCCGTCTACCACTTTCTCCTAAAAATATGCGAATATCCAAAAATATACCGTTACAGAAACAGAATTGTAAAAGTTAGAGAAGTTTAGCGGAAAATCCGCAATGTTTAGAAGACGAGTAACTAGTACATAAAAAAGAAAATAAGTGGCCAACTAGAAGCATTAAGCGGCTTATTAATAATTTTCACCGAAAATGTGGGGTACTCTGAAACCGGAATGGACAAATCCGAATAACTGGGTGAGGAAAGCGGTCGATCCTCGAAAGAGGCGGAAAGTAAAAACAGGGACAGTCGCCTGAATTCCATCCGCGACGTTTCGCGTTGCTCTGGTAAAAGCCGTCGACGGAAGCGACACGGATGGGAAAAGGTGATCCTTCGAGAACCGGTCGTGCGTTGCGACTTGCATCGCTTCCTTGAGAGTGCTGTCCCGATTACTCTTCATCCGGCGTGCACGGAATTATTTCAGGGCAACTGGTCACGTCGGAGATAATCATGGCCAGCGAAAGTGGCTGCCCCATAGAGTACCATCGAATCGACGTGGACAAATGCGATCCGGTTTTCGACAAGGAGTGCCAAGGTAACAAGTACATTCCCTTCCGTCGGGCGGATTACGATCGCCAAACTGGACGCAGCCCTAACAGCCCTCGTGAACAGGTAATTTCTTGCTCCCCCCGATCATTGTACCCTTTCGATTTTAGTCTATAATAGGATGGGATCCAGACAGTTTGCGCATTACGCTTCACTCCATCGGAACTGTCTTGCGCTATTCTTAAAATTAGGTATCTTTTACAATCAAGTTGGATTACGTTCGACTTTGGCACAAATTTCACTTGAAATTGAATCGAGGTTAATTTGAATGTAGTTTAATTTCATTCCTATTTTATTAATCACGTTTTAATAAATTTTGAAAAGTCTTCTTTAAGAATCAGTTTATACAATATTCTTGAAAGCAAGAATTAAGTAAATTGGTGAAAGTTGTTTTTTTTTATCGTTGCGATTGCAATTACAAGTTCATTTTATGAATAAAATCATACCAAGTTTTCATCTTTAATTGTGTGTTATCGCTTTGAAGAAAGGCGGTCTAAATATTGCTAATTATCTTTCATAGAATGCAATAGAGTTGAATTAATGAAAAATGGAAAGCTCGCTCCTTTAAGTTCAAGCTGATCCCACCTTACACAGTTGGAATACAGTACCACCTAAAATAATTTAGAGATCACTTACTAATTGACTGGGTTTATCATAAAAAATTATTTACTTCCTGATTATTTTGAAGAATGTTTCAAAAGCTTTTTTAAGAAATTCAAACAACTGGTTTCGCAGAAATCGAACGAATATAAACATTACTCTTAACGACGGTGAAAGTAACAGTCATTAAGAGCTCTGTAAGTTATTTCTTTCTTTCCATCGTAGATCATAATTGCACCACTAACAAAATGAAGCGTCCTGAGTATTTTCACGAGAGAACATTCCATACTTCTATAAAAAGATTTTCAATTTTAATCATCAGCGTATTTCATTTCGTTACTTACATCTTTCTGCGAACATTGAAACGCTCAATTATAAAACAAAATAAAAAGCTTTCTTTGGAGATCTTACAATCACTTAAATCTCCATTTATTCATTTGATTGATGATTATATACTTTGAATTTCTGATATTTCTGGAAATACAAAGATTTTAGTTACTCAAATATTGGGAAATAAATCGTGAAAAGTAGCTCTGAATACGTGAGGTTGCAGATAAACAAAGTGACGAGCTGGATCGACGGTAGCTTCATATATTCGAGCAGCGAGGCATGGGCAAACACGATGAGGTCTTTCAAAAACGGCAGCCTTCTCATGGAGCCCACCAGGAAGTTCCCCGTAAGGAACACTATGCGTGCTCCACTTTTCAATCACGCTGTCCCACATGTTATGAGAATGCTTAGTCCTGAACGTCTTTATCGTGAGTTCATTCTTCTCTTATCGATGCACGTGACAATTTTAATAATTTTTACATGATGGAAAATCGTTTAGTTCTCGGAGATCCACGAACGAATCAACATCCCCCACTGCTAGCTTTGGGAATATTATTTTATCGATGGCATAATGTAATCGCCGCGCGAATACAACACGAGAATCCAAATATGTCCGATGAAGATATCTTTCAGAAAGCAAGACGTATCGTTATAGGCACGCTTCAGGTAAAAGGACGACTATCAGTTAAAGTAATCATTGTTTCATAACAATCTGCACATTGTAGTCGAATTTAAATGAAATTAATATTAATTTCATATCATCTCGTCCTCTTTCTAATTACAATAAAATACTATCACATATGTATCATAAATTGTCGTCTCCCTACTGTCGACACAATGCTATTCTATCTCTGCCACGTAATTGTATATCGTTACTGCAATCCGATATACTAATTTTATACTACTTGAAGAATTAATATGAACTCACGAACCGTAATCATTTGCGCAATCTTTTGACCATTGTACCACTTTGAATATATTTCATTGCATTTCCTTTTTCAATTTTACACTTTCAATTGTAGAATATTATTTTGTACGAGTATCTGCCTATACTTTTGAATGAAGATCCGCCGCCTTATATGGGGTACAAGCCAGATCTCCATCCAGGGATCAGTCACATATTTCAGAGCGCAGCTTTTCGATATGGGCACACTCTGATACCGCCAGGATTGTATCGCAGAGATGAAAATTGTGAATATAGGAGAACTAACACTGATCAGCCTGCAATCAGGCTTTGTTCCACCTGGTGGGACTCCAATGTAAGTTGTTCTAATATTTTATCTCATTTGCAAGATGCTTTGTATGTCTTTGTATATACATATGTGTAATTAAGATTAAATTTACACTTTGATACATGTATCGTTATGTTTTTATATATTGTTTCTCAGGAAATTTTAACTAATAGCACAATCGAAGAACTTTTAATGGGTATGAGTTCGCAAATAGCAGAAAAAGAAGACAATCTTCTTGGTACTGATATTAGAAATAACTTGTTCGGCCCTATGGAATTCTCGCGTAGAGACTTAGGCGCCATAAACATCATGCGGGGTAGAGATAATGGACTGCCAGATTACAACACAGCTAGAATGCAATTCAAGTTACCTCGCAGGAAAACTTGGAACGAAATCAATCCAGAATTGTTCAACAAAAATCCTTCGTTGTTACGAACGTTAGTTGAGATCCATTCGAATAATTTGAATAACGTCGATATATACGTTGGTGGGATGCTGGAGTCCAGTGCTGGACCAGGAGAACTCTTTACTGCGGTAATTAAAGAGCAATTCCTTCGTTTAAGGGATTCTGACAGATTCTGGTTTGAAAACGAAGAGAATGGGTGAGTAAAAAGTTCGTTTTACTTTGAAGCAATGAGCCTCGGCTATTTATGTAAAGGCATACAACTCGAGAAATAATTTTATAATTGGCTGCTGCTTTCAGAATTTTCACAAAAACCGAAATAGAAGATATTCGTCGTGTTACATTATGGGACGTAGTAGTGAACGCAACAGGAATACCAGCCAACGCTATCCAAAGAAAAGTATTCACTTGGGAAGAGGGAGATCCCTGTCCCCAGCCTGATCAACTGAACTCGACAATGCTAGAGGCCTGCGTTCCGCTACAGCGTTATGACTACTTCGAGGTGACTACTTTTCCTTATACGTAACTACCTGACAAACGTTATCTAACATTACCAAGAACAACGCTATCTTCCTGTAAAAGAAGCTCAGTAATTTCACGTTTTCTCCCCTTGTTACCCTAAATGGTACCGATTGATAGCTATGCGCGTCTGTTACGTTACAGGGAAGCGAGTTAGTGTACATATACGCCTGCGTTTTTCTGGGCTTTGTGCCGATCTTATGCGCTGGCGCCGGTTACGGCCTGGTCAAGCTTCAGAACCGACGAAGGAGGCGATTGAAGATCCTTCAAGAGGCAATACAGAAGAGGAATGACGGAAAGATCTGCGTGGACAAGATGATCGTTCGCGAGTGGTTGCACGCGAATCACCGCCGCCAGGTCAAGGTGAAATTCGGCCCGGAAGCGGCTTTGCACATCGTCGATCGCAAGGGAGAGAAACTGCGCACATTCGACTTCGGCGACGTAAACGCGGTCACGATGGAAGAGTCGCAGGTGATTGCAACACGCCAGTCTCGCTTTTGAGTTTACGTGAAATTTCATCGGAGAATCTGGTCGAGAAATCTCGAACGGAACCCGACGGTTGTGTAATCCGAAAGGATTCATGAAGGATAAGGAAACATGAACGCGTGGACGTCCTTAAGGCTGGTTACTTGTCGATTCACAAAATTCTCCGTATCAGATTGAAATGTGTAATTTCACGCTTTCATGAATATTAACAATACTTATTACTCTACCAGATAAGCTTACGCTGGTTATTTTTAGAACGATTGACTTTTTGTTCGCATCTTTTCCTCGCTTTATCACCTTTGTTAACCATTGCAATTTTACTCAACATTACTTTCCCATCTTTGATCAAAGAAAAGTAATATCGAGAACGTTCATAATGTTTGGTATATGTCGCGATCTCCGCTGCAATAATTAATTACAATTTAGGAAAACGAGAATGGTCATCGTAAGGCGTTGGTTCTGTTACGAATACCGCGGGACTACGACCTTGTCCTTGAACTGGATTCGCTGGCCTCGCGTAGAAAGTTCATTGCGAAACTGGAGGCATTTCTGGCGTCCCATAAGAAGCACTTCACACTGTCCCAAGTGAGCAGGGACATTATGCTTGCAAAAGCGGAAACGAAGGAACGCCGTCAGAAAAAACTTGAACAGGTTTCCTTTTTTGCATTTTTTGCGTAAATTGATTCCTATCTCGCCTTTTAAGGGATCGAGCGTACCTTTTCCTGAACTGCGCCCGTATTACATTAATTCTTTTCCCTTTTTCTTTGCAACAGTTCTTCAGGGAAGCTTACGCATTGACGTTCGGTTTACGACCTGGTGAAAGGCGGCGACGATCCGAGGATAGCGACAGTGGAGAAGTTGTTACTGTGATGAGGACGTCGCTTTCTAAAAGCGAGTTCGCGAGCGCCCTCGGAATGCGTGCGGATGCGGTCTTCGTGAAGAAAATGTTTAATATTGTTGATAAAGACAGGGACGGTCGTATTTCGTTTCAGGTAGAGAATGTTGAACTTTGAAGGTGACTGTTTAATCTGGCTTTTCATTTCGAATGAGATCATGTTCTTCAGGGTCAGGTTTACATTCTTCGCTTGTACATATGTATTACAAGAATTTGTCACCGTTTTCGACAAAAGAAAAATTAGTACTAAACTAATGCTAATTAAAAATAATGAAAAGCCATAATGTTTCTTATATAATTTAGTATGATCTACATTCACAACAGTATTATTATACATAATATTATTTTTTAGGAATTTTTAGACACCGTGTTACTATTCTCGCGTGGAAAAACCGAGGACAAATTAAGGATTATCTTCGATATGTGCGATAAGGACAGCAACGGAGTAATTGACAAAGAAGAACTATCAGAAATGCTCAGATCATTAGTAGAAATTGCACGAACTACTAGTTTATCGGACGATCATGTCACAGAGTTGATTGACGGAATGTTCCAAGTAAATATTCTTTTAGATCTAAAGTAATATTGTTATTTTGTTCACGTTCAAAGCTTGGATTCTACTCAATCGGTTTCAGGACGCTGGACTCGAGAGAAAGGATTACCTCACGTACAATGATTTCAAGCTGATGATGAAAGAGTACAAAGGCGATTTCGTCGCGATCGGACTCGATTGCAAAGGCGCCAAGCAGAATTTCCTCGACACGTCAACGAACGTAGCTCGCATGACGAGTTTCCATATTGATCAACTTCCACCGGAGGACTCGAAGAGCTGGGCACGCAAACAGTGGGATGCGGTTTCAACATTTCTTGAAGAAAATCGACGGAATATATTTTATCTATTCGTCTTCTATGTCACAACTATTGCTTTGTTCGTTGAAAGATTTATCTGTGAGTTTTCTTAGCTTCTTTAGATTTGATGGGAGCTCGAGAAATCAGTACGATACGACTTGTTTTATATTTCAGATTATTCTTTCATGGCTGAGCACACGGATTTGAGGCATATTATGGGGGTTGGAATTGCCATAACTAGAGGATCAGCAGCTGCCTTGTCTTTCTGTTATAGTTTACTGCTTTTAACCATGTCCCGTAATCTTTTGACCAAACTTAAAGAATTTTCTATCCAACAATATATTCCACTGGATTCGCACATACAATTTCACAAGATTGCCGCATGCACTGCATTGTTTTTCTCAGTTCTTCATACGGTCGGGCATATGGTTAATTTCTATCACGTCTCCACTCAACCATTAGCTCATCTGCGATGTTTGACTAGCGAAATCAGTTTCCCGAGCGATGCTCGGTTGACCATATCGTTTTGGCTTTTTAGAACGGTAACAGGTGAATAATTTAAATAGAATTGTTACTGTTACAAATTGTCTGATAATTATTAAACTATATTCACATCTAATTATTGTTCATTTGATATAGGTTTGACTGGAATCTTATTGTTCATCGTAATGACGATAATTTTCGTATTTGCGCATCCCACTATTCGGCAGAAAGCGTATAAATTTTTTTGGTCTACCCATAGCTTGTACGTGGTACTGTACGCCCTGTGCTTAATACACGGTTTAGCTCGTTTAACTGGATCTCCACGATTTTGGATTTTCTTCGTCGGACCTGCCATTATTTATTCCTTAGACAAGGTAAATTAAACGATCTACTATTATCTAGATCAGATTTATTGTTAGAAACATTACAATTATTTTTCAGGTAGTGAGTCTTCGCACCAAATACATGGCGCTAGACATAATTGAAACGGAATTACTACCGTCGGATGTGATTAAAATTAAGTTCTATAGACCGCCGAATTTAAAATATTTATCCGGACAATGGGTCCGCCTTTCGTGCACCGCGTTCAGGTCGAACGAGTTCCATTCGTTCACCCTGACTTCCGCACCGCACGAGAACTTCCTGTCGTGTCACATCAAAGCGCAAGGCCCGTGGACATGGAAGTTGCGCAACTACTTTGATCCTTGCAATTACAATCCGGAAGATGAGCATCCGAAAATAAGAATCGAAGGACCGTTCGGAGGTGGTAATCAAGACTGGTACAAGTTCGAGGTCGCAGTGATGGTCGGCGGTGGCATTGGCGTTACTCCTTACGCTTCCATGTTGAATGATCTCGTGTTTGGCACATCTACCAATAGATATTCTGGGGTTGCTTGCAAGAAGGTGATTGTGCAAAATATTGAAAAAAATAAGTGCATTTTTAATTTAAATTCTTAATTTCTGCTTTTCTGCAGAACACAGACCAATTTGATATTCTGCATCGAGTATTAACGAAGATATTATAAAGGCGAAATTGTTAATCTTGTTCATTTTTGGCTGAATCTAGGTGTATTTCTTGTGGATCTGCCCCTCGCATAAACACTTCGAATGGTTCATCGATGTACTTAGGGATGTTGAAAGAAAGGATGTCACAGACGTTTTAGAAATTCATATATTTATTACGCAATTCTTTCACAAGTTCGATTTACGTACAACCATGCTGGTAAGTTAGGTACTCGTATTGGTTTTGGCATTGCTTTCTAAACTGCATTTCTTTGTTACAGTATATTTGTGAGAACCATTTCCAAAGGCTTTCTAAGAAAAGCATATTTACTGGGCTGAAAGCAATAAATCACTTTGGTCGGCCCGACATGACTTCGTTTTTAAAATTTGTTCAGAAAAAGCATAGTTATGTAAGTTTACATAGTTATTTCCATTTCAATATGCTATTAAATCGATGATGCCGCAAACTGAGATAGGTGTACCAGATTTAGATGTTCGGATGAATTGAAGTTCATACTAAATCTGTTATAGGTCAGTAAAATAGGAGTATTTAGCTGCGGTCCACGTCCCCTGACGAAGAGCGTAATGTCATCGTGCGACGAAGTGAACAAGGGCCGCCGTCTGCCGTACTTTATTCATCACTTCGAAAACTTCGGCTAATCTGGTCAATTTTACTTCAAGAGAAGAGTAGAGAAGAGTGAAAAACGATGGACTCTATCGTGAATCTCGTTGAATTCTATCGAGTGTACATACATATTCGTGCGCGTATGCGCATCTCTTATTTATAACAAGTATTATATTTCTTATTTATGATACAAAAAACGGAAGAACATTTTATTATCAATCACAAAATCAAAATGCCAGTGACTATTAATTAGACGTTAGCCCTGTCTTGTGATATGGCATTGATAGCAGAATTGTCTCAATCGCAACCTCGGAATTCCTAAAATACCTATTACAGTTCCAGGTATTTCTTAAATTCAGTAGTTTTTGTTAGATGGATATATGGAAAGCAATACTTTTACAATTTACTGTTTATTACTTTCCTTCCTCCATAGGAGTTTTAGGGCTAAGCTTACTGTTTTAAGTAATAATAAAACTTTTGAAGTGCCGAATAATTTACTAACCGTAGGAATGTGCATATAAATAACAATTAGTGTGAAATCAACCATTGACAGTTCTACGCGAAGACGATGGGAATGGATAGGACCAGTTGTTCTTCGTCGAATCCTGATTGGACTCGTGCTGAAACTCCGCAGGTTCATGCGATGTGTATCCACGATTTATTACACCTTGTGTGTCCTCCTTAGTATCGTGTCTGCTCTGCAACTTCGACGACAGTTGACTGCAATCATCCCATAAATTCCATCATATAACAAATATAAAAATATCACGATTTCCATTCGCTATAAATATTAAAGTGAAACCTGATTATACGATCACCGAACGAATCCTCAATTTTAGGTAATCTTCGCCTGATGTTCCTCGTGTCGAAACTCTCCTCTATGATAACGTGCCTGTCATACGGTGTGTCGTAATCGACCTCTAATATGGTGGAAAACTGATGAGGAAAAATCATATCTATCGCCGTAATCACTACCCCAGCAAACAAGCATCCGATACCTAGAAGAATCCACTGTCTGAAGATCCAACTTCCTCTCCAATCAAACTGTATGGTAGTTAATTAAAACAAACGGAAAGAATACTAACCAGACAACAAAATTAACCAATAATTCCAGCCCAAGTTGAAAGCAAGAATGGAACCATCTATGTGTGCTATTAAAGGTTCACAAGGTAAAAGTGCCCAATAAATTAGATTTGTCAGTAACATACAGATCCCGGTGACTATCATGCCATAAGCGCCGTACCGTGGCACTACTATTAATAACAGGTTCATCATGACCCAAGAAGCAAAGGACGTCCTAGAAGAAACAATTAGTCAACATACAAAAAAAAATCAGAATACGTCGAGACAGTGAATGAATTAAGAGTGACTCAACGTCGAAAGTATGCACAAGACATACCAGAGCATCAGCGACGCATAATAGCCGGCTTGCCGATACTTGCTTCCCCAGGAGAAGCCCTCTTGGTGAAGGCTGAAGTATTCAGCTAGGGAGACAATAGGAAACGGTGCTCCTTGGTTGAGAGCTTGTTTGAAGGCGCTCGTCATCTCTCCTGTACTTCTCCACCAGAATCTTTCATTGTACTCGACATCTTCCATTGGATTGTCGCTGTTTGGTAGTACTTTATATGCAAATTAATCGAAATAACAAATGAGAAATGTTTACAAAAATGCAGCGATACTATATAGTTCAGTTTAAGTTTAACGCAAAGAACGCTATACGATCTACACGGCTGAATAAATTTTCCACTTCGGTTCTTTTTTAAGTTTTATCATTCATCTGAATATATTTCAATAACTCACATCTGTACGTAATGTTTATGTGCATCAAACCGATATACCCGCCGATTTCAGCGGGCGTCTTCTGCCTGGAAAATGCGCTGTACGTGCTGACTATGGTTGCGGAACTGGTGTGCCACGAGGATCCATACTGAGCGACTGCATGCGTGAAAAAATGAAGTCACACACACACACTCACACAAATAGTTCGACGGATAAAAGCCTGTTAATAGCGAGTAAAGTGGACCAAACAGACCTTGAATCGACGCTCCAACGAAAAGGCTCAAGGTCACCGTCAGGAACGTGCTAAATCGCTGCAGACCATGAAATATGAGTACTAGCATAAATAATTAATATTCAACGACCGTACCATCAAAAACGAACAACATTCTAATGCCATAGAAAAAAAAAAACTGAGGAAGTACTGACCTCCTTTCGTATTCCAGGAAATATGACTAGGAACGCAGTGAAGATGGTGCCGAATATTACAAACACGATCACCAGAGAAACGTCCCCTGTCACTGGCGTCCGATTGCTGTAACTATACAACGTCGGCCCGCCGTCAATACGGAACGCGTCGAACCATCCCTTCATCTTCTCCAAGTACAACCTTCGACGGAGTAACCCTGAGGGAACCGGTCAGTTCCGGTTCTCCTTGTAAACCACTTTGCATCAGAGACTCTCGCTGCCAACATCCATCGAGATCAGCGATTACATTATAGAAAAACCAAACAAAACACGGGTTCTATTTATGCAACATCGGTAATAAAAGCAACAGCGTTGCAGCCAAAGTTTTCACAGGCGTACCTCAGGTCGCCACGCTCGGCTACCAGCGTCCAAGGACGATTATTGCGAAATGAAAATACGCGGAGGAGAAGCGCGTCTTGCGCTGCCAACATGAAAGGTTCGAAGGCAGCGCGAACACTAAGGCCCCCAGTAGGTTAACGGGTCTTCGAAAGTGATCTCCAGGCATGGAGTAGAGGGGACAAGAATCAGTGACGAGAGGGGAGCATGAAAGAGAAAGAAGACGGACAGGTGGGGTTTTGACTCTTGGTCCGTGTGGCGGAGGTGTAGAGGGACACAAGGTGTCCCTACCGATCAGCTGTTGCCAGCCGGGAAAACGCGTGCACGGGCCCGTGTCGGGGTGCACGTCTCGAGCGTTTTATTTCGGCGAATGGAGGCGATCGATGATCCCGGATGACGACACGAGACGTGACACGTGAGTGTGGATCGCGCGGCATGCCCGACGGCACGCGGAGCGACTTCAACGCCCGCACGGACGACGACGTCGATTGGCCGGCGGGAATTTTTTCGTGCCTCCTCGCGCGCGTCTGAAATAAAATCGGGACTTAACGAGCTGCGTTGGATTTATGTCGAGCTGTAAATAAGTCTGACGTAGAAATGCCGATTTTAGGCTTAAAAGATCAATCTTACGAATCGATGCGGATCGAATGTCAGAAGAAATTGATTCGTAAAAGGTAATTTTCGAATTAGACAAGAAAAACAGTACTATAGGAAATATATTTAGATAGTCGATGATACACTGATGGAAAGGTAAAGTAAAAGTTGATAAATATAGATAAATATATAAGTGGTAAATATTATATTAATACATATTATTATGATTTGAATTAAAATGCTTCTTATAATTAAAGGGTTGAAATTATGGAATGTGAAATCTATGGAACGAGAATCCAAGCTTGAAGTTCGTCTAAGTGTATGACAAAAAATGGAGAACGTATAATGGGTAATCAAAAAGAAGTAGCCGAGGATGATAATGATACTAATGGATTGAAACTCCGATGATCTGCAACATATTAATGAACGAAAGCTATGTAAGTTCAATTACACGTTCTGCTGTAGATAAATGACATTCATATCGTTCAATTACTTTAAGTTATGATAATTATTTTCCAATTATAAAAAATGAACGGCGTAAGTGATGTTATAAATATGTATGTAACGTATAATTGAATTTCAGAAATAATTAAAGCTAAAACGCCGCGGTAGATTATTCGATCTGATTCAGGTTCGCTTAAAGGAAGCATTCCAAAACGTACGTACTCATTCTTAGACGCGGTATCACTTAACACGTTCGGTGCCAGTAAAAAAATCAAGAGTTCCAATAGAATATGAAACAAGTATAAAAAATCTCTACTAGGATATTTAATTATACAAAAATAACTACAAACTCGAATACTTGATATTTTGATCTTTTCTAAAAAACAGGTACAGGACATCTTTATATATTTAATAGAAATACTATTTTAGATTGATATCAACAATCGCACTAAATTAATGGTTAATTAGGAAATTCACTAAAATCTACCATCCAGATCAGCGCCTTAAATTCTCCACTAATTAACATACTCTGTTTCAGGCTCATTTCTGCAATCCTTACGTCGCATCCGTTGAAACAAAACCACTGAACGTTAAATACCGACCATGACACTCTAATCGAACCGCTGAGACATGACAGAATGAACGAGCTCTCCTACCTAGGCTCTCTCACCTGACTCACATCCTCTGCTCCACAATGAAAGCAACCGACGAATGCTGGTCAACGCAGTTACTGGAACGTAAAGTCCCGGATACGGGCTACTGTTTTTCATTCATGGGGCCGCGGCAGCCAGGTGTCCACTGGGTAGCCGGCGCGAGGTGAGTATCGCGTGGTACTTGCGTGCATGCATACTACGGCTGCTGTGCCAAAGGGGAGCGGTCGCGCATCAACGTGTCCGGTACCGGAAGCACCGAGCGTGTACACCGCGGACCCGTCACGACGCACGTCGATAGCGAGGTATGCGTCCAGGCTGGTCCATAGTGCCGCCAATAACTCGGCTGCTATTTCAGGAGGTCTAATTCGAGCCGGGTGACGGGTAAGCTTTTAACGGTAGCGCTGCTAGCATCATCCACCGTCGACCAGTGCCAGCACCGCCACCACCTATGGCACCACCACCACCACCGCCACCACCACCGCCGCCGTCGACGATAACCACCGGAACGAAGAGTCTGGTGGCAGAAAGGCTGTTGCTTGCACAGTCTCCCGTGCGCGTAGGCTCCCAATACACCGACACTGCTCCTCTGACCCTTCAAGGTAAACTATATCTCTTTAGCCTTCTTCGTTTGCTACTTAATTCGAACGCTTCTCCATATCCACGACTACTTGTACGCAGTGGTACTACTTGTTTTATCGTTATTGCTTGGCCGAGAATCGAACAGGGTAACTGTATCTCGCGCGAGAATTCTCTATTTCGCAAAGAATTCGCTTGCTGTCGAAAATAACGTAGAAGAGCTTCGACGGAGAAGAAGACCTGCCAACAGAGGCACGTCATTAGTCATTGCATTGTTATCGGGTCCCTTTGTGTGTGCACGACGATTGACACGGACTTTGGACACGTCCGTCCTCCCGGTGACTCCCTCCGATTCATCGTTCGCGCGTACGTGGCCAAAATCGGCCAGGTTTCGAGCAACAAAGTGACTTCTTGGCAGTCGTCCACCGATGGACGACCGTGTCGCCCATCGCCTCGAATTTGATCGCCTGGTACCGGCGGTGGTAGAAGCGGAAGGTCGTAAGGGACAGGCGTATTTCGGTGGGAACGCTCGTTAAAAGCACGTCGCGGAGAAGGTGCTTTCTCGAGGGGATACAGAAAGCCGTCTGCCGCACGGTGAAACTCCTCCGGACTATGTATTTATAAAGCGCGGCCTCGTGCCGGCCCGCGCTTGCCTATCATGGTCGTCCCGCGTGCAAAGCAAACTGACCTCGATCCCGCGACGCGGACGTCCCTCCTCGCGTTCGAACAGTAAATGATGTTCGTTTGCAATGTTAAAAGGTTGTTGCTGAGTAACCTCTTCGCGGAGTCGTTGACACGGGCTTCTTCTTAGCTTCCGATGTCAGGAATGTGTGCACGCTGTACGCGTCTACGTGTTGGAATGTCGAAGGCTCGATGCAACAAGTAGGAGCGCGTTAATTTTTCACGATTGGAAAATTAACCGCTTTCTACGGATGAGAAATACGGCGGCTGCAAGAAATATTGACACACCCGCTGTATTTAGTTTACCATTCGTACGTATCGGTTAATTCTATCCAAGTACGTTGTATTTCCTGTCTCTCTGGAGTTCAGAATAGCTCGTATGTGACTACAAAAATGTAGTATTGCGCGAATAAAATGTAAAAGTCGATTGAACAGCGCCACATTGAAAATTTGAATAGATGCCAATAGTTTTTGCAGTCACTATGCAGTCTGTGAAACATATTCTGTAGGATGAGGAGTATTTAGGAAACAGAGTGTAGGTTTTAAGGCTTGTTAATGTTTCACTGGTTGTAAAGGTATCCCTGTGTAGGCTAGAATTGTCGTAAGTGCACATGAGATCGCACATGGAATCTCTGTTATTTGCTGAATTAGCTTTTCGTTATTACGCAATGCGAGGAGTATCTTTTAATATTTACATTAGGGTAGTTGGAGTTTCTAAAGCACGTCCAAAAATGGATCGTTTTGCATGACACTATTTCCTTCATTCTTATTCAAGAACTACTTTGCATCACTTTTCGTTGTTGTAATCTATATTTGCAAATTGCACGTATAGCGTGGTTTTCGTCAGAAATCCACTGGATTTAACGCTTACTGGCGCAGTGGACTTCTTACGAAAATCAAAGTATAATTACCAATACTTTCATAATATCTATAAATACATCTACACTTGTTTAAGACAAATAGTCGATTTAAACGCGTTCTTCAAATGCTCTCTATGACCGCGTTTCTCAGCTTCTGTTTGCCCCTTTACTGCTGTTCTGAAACATTAACATTAACATTTTTTTTTTTGTTACTTTCGAACGATTGGAGAATTACGCAAGAGGCATTTTCGGAAAGCATAGGAATTTGCGGCTTTCACGTGAATCTCGGGCGAAAAAAATGAATGAGGAGCTGGATTACGCAACGCTTGTGAAAACATTTATGTACACGAGGCAACAACTGGGATGTTTGGAAATCCAAAAGATTCGCTGTCGACAGTGGTGCGACGTCGAGTGAAAACTGAAACATTTTTATTTAGATCAGTTTTCACTCGAGAACGTTCTGATACACGTGTACGCATCGCTAATTGCTTTCTCGTGTCTCTATTTCCATTTTCACCTCGACTATTATTAAAAGATTTGTTTCTATTTTTAAGTTCCTTTGTTTTCGAATAATTGTCATCTTGCAATCTTCAGAAATTGCGAGGTTCAAAAAGATTTTGTTTGTTGATTCATGCATATTTTCCGTGAAAGTCGCAGTTAGATTAATAACATCAGGCAGTCTCATACGTTTGAGCAGAAATAATCAATTCTTAAATAAAATGTTTAGAAATCTCGCGCTTTCTGCGTATTTTCTGTTGTATGTTTGGATATTAGAAAAGTCTGACTTTTATTTAGAGCAAGCATTAAGTCATTCGACTGTTCTCCGTCAACCTTCATACGTTCCATTTATTTATTGCCATAATTCTTGTTCTGCTTGTAACTCGCACAAAATGTATTCCAATACTCTATTATAATCTCAGAAATGATGCTTAGAATATCAATTACGCACATTTCATACGAACACGTGCACGCTAAGGGACCAACGTTACACAAACGAAACATCCTCCAATCTTATATTGCTAAATGAAATGAACTAAAAACAATTTGCGATTGAAATTCCACTAACTCAGCGTCAGCCTTTTAATGGACTACGAAACGTTATATCTACATTAGCGACCTGAAAAGGGAATCGAACAATCGTTTGGAACTTAGGCCGAGTTTCACTCCGATTACTATCTAAACAAGACCGCTGGTACCAAAGGTATTCCTCGCGAGCGCTGAGAAACAATTGAAACCGTCGAATAACGCGATTCACGGTTCCTGGTATCGTTATACTGTATCGAGAGCACATAGAATAGCCGCAGGAGCTTCCTAATTTCCGTATGCGCGAAAACAGGTCAAAGTTATTTTCGCGCGAGGCCTGCCGTGTCCGAAACAGCCCGCCAACGCTTCCCTGCCATCGAGAAATGCAACCAGGCTAGACCTAGAGTCGGTCGTTTAACGTTCTGGACCCGGACGCGATCGCGCGCGACCGTTTCGCGGAAACGTCGGTGGAGGAATCCTGAATACGCGCCGGTTAATCGCGAAAGAGAAACGCGTCGTCCAGAAGTGGCTCAATGTCGCGTTTAAATCAGGACAGATGGACGACAAGTGACCGATCCTTTTCCTTAACGCTGAATGCTGAATCGAAAGGAGGAAGTGGAGAATTCGGTGAAGTTTTTCTGTTCGTAGAAACAAGCTGCAATTACTTGAATCGAGATTCAGTATTGATGGAGCGGTGAAGTATTTCCTTAAGGTGGAACGGTGGAAGGAGAATTTAGAAGAGGTTTTTTTTAGTAGAAATAGATTAACGTCGCGTTTAAATAAGGATGAACAAATGAAGAGTGACAAACGCATTCGCAACTGAACGTAGACAAAACGAGTAGCTGAGAAACGAGAAGAGATTCTTTCTCAATCGGTAAAGATCGTGGAGAAATCGTAACAGCGAAGGAAAATAAAAAAAAGGCTCGCTCTCCGTTTGTATTCGTTTATATTCGTTTATTGTTCCATGCATTTATTTTTGCACGACCGTAGAGTCCCTGAACGATATCGACGGTTCGCTGACGAACGATGTTCTGCTTTCGATTCCAGGCGGCCAGTCGAAGATCCAGAGGATCAAAATGTCGGAGGCGGAAGGTGAGGTCTACTTTACGAGCTGCCGTCACGATGTTCTTTGAATATATCTGGCCTAGGATTATTCGAGTATCGTATGATAGATAACGAACGGGCGATTGGTCGACGGGAGCTCAGAGAGAAATGTACGATAATCGTGGACGCTGAACGATGTCCGAAAGGGCGTACGAGCAATCACTGTCTTTCTATAATGAACGTAACACATTATTAACGAAAACCTTCATTCTTTTTCTCTCATCTCTGAAATCTGACCTCTTTCTCTCTATCACGTTAAAGAATTAAAGGACACTTTTGCACGTGGCTACTAAAAAAAAAAAATGATATTAAAACAAGACAAGACCAAAGGAAAACAAAAGAGAATGGAACGAACATATAAAACCGTACATCTTTCTGCGATGTAACCATTGCTGTGTTGCCTGCTACGTTATATGCGTGTGGTATAAAAAAAAAAAGAGATGTTCAGCATCTTTCACTAAACAATCGATTAATCGGTACAATTGATATACTTCTATTAAAAGCATACGGACGATTGGTACACCGAGGCAGAGTAATTAATTGGCATTTATCATTGAAACGCTTTCGTTTTGTCAAACCTTAGCTGGGTAACATCTTCTAGCGCTGGAATTAAATAAAACGCTTGATCATTTCTCCGTTCGTCCGTTTCACCTTCCTGTTTAATATCCGAATGGAATTCTTGCAGATATTCGAGCCGTAGCGGAGAACAATGATTTCCAGGATATCATCGAGGCGGAGAGCGGTAGATCCAGCTCTGTGGATTATTTAGACACCTGCGAGGATACGTCGAAGGAGACCGTGAAAGAATTCCCGGAGGACACCAAGGAGGAGCTGTTCGAGGAGGAGAAAGAGAGGGAGACGTTCGTGGAGAACGAGAGGAAATCGATCGAGACAGAAAGGAAAGAGGCCACGCGTGCAGGTTCGTGCGGTACAATAATTCGAGGATAGATGGATCACCTGTCTCGAGTCGAACGTATCTAGCCCAACGTTCCGTGGTGTTAATTACGTGAGAACTGAAACGCGAGGCGATTTTGAGGATCGTTAAGACCACATCCTCGATTTAGTCCACCATTATTGTCGACTAAACCGCAACCATACTTCGATTTAACAAACCAAACTGGTATACTATCATATATCAATTATTATGGCACGAAAACTGTTTACAGTTGGGTAAATGTTTAAACCGACTTGACGAACTTGTGACTTTAATGGAACGCTATGCAAACGCCCTCATTATTCATAATGAAATAATGCGTCCTTTCTATTAAATCGAGTCATTCGTTTCTTTAATGTTGAACTAAAACACTCTGTAAGACGTCTTTTCTGTCTGTAACAATTAATTTACAAAAGAAAGCTGTTTGTTAGTAACGCAGAAACTGATTGCGCTTAACGTATTAATTGTTACGCGACAGAGACTGTTGCGCGTAGAATCTAGACAAATACTTGTAACATATAATAACGCTACATTAACACAAATGTTAAAAAAAGACCTCCAGTGAAGTGAAGATAATTCCAATTGTTGTTTGTCAGTTAAGAAGAAATCGAGCGACCTTGCTAACGATATTGACGTAACGACGGAAAAGTTGATCCATCTGGTCCGTTACCGAACAGAAGCCTAACAGTAAGACCCATAAACAAATAACGGAAAACCTAATTTTCCGCTTGTACGAGTTCTCGAGGAAACATCTGCCGATCGAGCAGACCAGAGCGGAACGTTTAAAAAGAACGTACGAGAATGCGAAAGGTGGAGAATCGTAACGTATCTGTTCGAATTAGCCGACGAGCGACCGACGGCGATCTCTCGTCTCGCGGCGAATCGTTCACGATTCGTCAGACTCTCTCTCCTCCGGTGGGCAGCCGAGATGCGAGGCGTTGAACGAGCGACCGAAAATAAATCCCCGCGGAGAATCCCCGTGGCTTTTAAATAAAGCGAGCGCGACTGCCGGTCAAGCTCTCTCTCAAGAGAGCGGCTCCTCCTCGCGAAAACGCGTTTCAAGCGTTCCACGCTTCTCTTCTCTATTGCGTCTCGAGCCAACAACACACCAGACCATCCACTCTTCTTCACAGACTTCTTTTAACTCGACTCTGCGTAGCCAGTAGAACACAACAACAGCGTAAAGAACAGCGTTCAGTTTTTCTATAGCACGTAGAGCGAACTAAAACGAAAGGGAAACGAGTCGACGAGCGAGAAAAATAAACGCCCTTCGTCCGTACTTCCTCGTGTACCGGCTTCAAGTCGTCTTGGGTTCAACCCTCGTCTCGTGTCGTTTCTTTTTCAGCGGGTTCGAGCACGGGAACCGGTGACGACTACAACGACCACCACGAGAACAGCAACGACCAGAAAGGCGTCGCGAGACGAGAGGAGAGCGCAACTAGAATAGGGGCCACGACGCCGGCCACGACACCAGGTACCATCGATGGACGGAACGAGAACGCGCCAGTCGGTGAGTGGAATTCATTGCCGCTACTGGTAGAGCGTCTCCGCGCGGCTCTCGAGCTCTCCCTAGGGGGTCGTCGGGACGACGAGACGCCGGCGCTGCTCGAGGACTCCGGCGTCGACTCCGAGGAGGACTTCCGGATACGCAACTCCATGGAACAGGCGTTGGGCAGCTGCAAGCAACCGGAATTATTGAAGAAGGACCTCAAATTCTTGGAGGATCTGCTCTTGTCGGACATCCAGACTGCCCTGTCGCGTTTGAAGGAGACTCTGGAGAGGATCGACGTGGCCGCCTTGGCTAAACACGGTGCCGCATCCGACCCAACGAGTAAACTGCAATTGTTAAGATTAGTGTCGAGTTTATTGTCGCGGCTACAGGTGGCTGAGGAGACCGAGAAGACGCCAAGCGCCGAGAAAATACCAAGTGCTGAGAAGATACCAGTCCTGCCGTCGACATCCTTGAACAGGAAACGTAGGGGGACTAGACACACTATAGGCGTTTCTGCGGAGGAACTGGCCAAAGCTAGGCAGTGGCTGCAGGAAGAGAGGAACATTATACCATTACAGGACATCGCATCCGTCGCAAAGGAACAGAAGGAACAATGTGCGTCCAACAATGGAGTTAACGCGGTTGTAGACAAGAAACCAGAAGAGATTCGCGATAAGTGTACGAAAGACGCGATTAATCAGCGTCAGCTGCTGGAGGACAAGAATAAAGAAATCAGAGACAATTGTGCGCTCCGTGGGATCCAACAGGTGGATGTTTCTGATAGCAACGCCGTCGGAGAGTCGAGTATGAATCAACCTCAATATCGAACTAACAATTTCCACGATAAAGAGAATAATGGGAACAGTATTCAGGATAGCGAAGAAAGAGGTCGTGTAACTAAATTGGCCGCTGTTCTCAGGCAACGCGCCGAGTTGGTCTCCGGTGGAGGAAAGTACGGAGCTAGCAATAAGTTCAGTGCGAAGAAGACGAAAATTAAACGTGCCAACACTATCGATATTCCCAGTTACTTAAAGCTTCAAGCTGAAAGTCTTGGTCACGAGACCACGGGTTGTGTATCCTTAAGAAAGCCAATCAACGTAGGGGACAAAACTTTCAATTCTGTTAATGTTATCGTGCCCAGTTTACAGCCGAAGACGGAAAACGACAGGAAATTTCTGGCTTTGATCAGTAAGAACAACGAGACGCCAACTGTAGCGCCGGTAGCTCCCTTTAAAACCCTTGGACAGAGCAAAGCCATCGATATGTCGTCGTTGACCAACGAGAATTGGAACAGTAGGTTCTCCAATATCAAAACTAACTTCGACAAGCCATCCACGGCGGAAGACAGAGACAACAAATCGTCTTTAAAGGCTCGTGCTAATAAAATGTTCCCAGGCCCGCCACAAACCCAAGTTTATCCTAGCGCGGGTCCAAATTACGGTCACCAGGTGCCAAAGGTGGATACGTCCTCAGGTTTCAGACACGCGCCTTCGTCTCCTTTTCGTAAAATAGAGAAAACCTCACCAGTACCTGCTTCTAAGGTTCCTACATCGTACCACTGGCCGAAGAGTGCTCCGTTGCCGACAAACACGCTGAAAGAGAAGGCTAGAATGATGTTCGATCGGGAGAATACGCAGCCGTCCTCAAGAACGTTCAGAGCTGATCCGGAGAAGCCCAGTTTCCCTCGACCGCCTTGGATTGAGCACGAGCGGAACGAGAACAAAGCCAACGGCACGGTCACGGAGAACGGTAAACTAGACTATCGGTCGTTCTGCAAGCAGTTTGCTCCGTTCGTCGGCAAAACTTCCTCCGTGGAGTCTAAAAAGTTGGAGGAACAACATCAACGAGAACTTGCTCAACGGGATAGAGTTCCTGGAATAGTGGACGGTAAGATTTCCTTCAAAGTGGTGCCAGATAAACTTGTTCAAACCCACCAGTATCCAGCGATGGATCGTCGAGGATCCAAGGAGAAGTTCGAAGCCACGAAAAGTGGTAAAGGGCATGGATATACCGAGAATACATTCAGCGACACTGTTCTAAGAGGCAGCTCGTCCGTGGGTGTCCAAACTGGAATCAACGAGGAATATCAGGATGAAGGAAGATCATTTAAAGTTGTACCCAGGATGTCAAAGGGTCAGAACTTGACTTGTAGTAACGCTGCTGTACAGACCTCTTATGAACCAGATGTGCCAATGATATCGATAAACGACACGGTTGATAAACAATGGAGGCCTCGATATTATGAACAATCCGTCCCGGGTCAAACGTCTGAAGATAGACAGAGGTTCGTTCTTGATCATAATCAGAATTACCACACTGTGTCCAGTGAGTCTGAGTTCAATAGCTCTGCGGTACCTTCAACTGTACATGTAGGTCAAGTTGCTAGTGAACAGGCTGTTAGTGAATCCATGCCTTTCCAGGGAATACAGAGTTACCAAGAACATACTGAAAGTCCTGCGAAAAATTATCAGTCTGAAGAAGATGCAGGTAATCAAGATTATTCTTCGCCCTTTGTCTCTTCTACTTTGTCCAGTTACAAACAATCTGGTGGAGAATCAGATGCACCCGAATTAAAGATAACAGATTGGTCTCCAGAAACTACCAGTTTTCCAGATGATCAAAATATTCAGAATCAGGACATCAGTCCGGAAGTTGGTGTGGTTACAAGATACACGTGCGCCATTGCAACAGTGGCATCATCAGTAGATAGCCCTGAGCCTCGTTCTGAGGAAGTGGCATTGGATTCCAGAGGTTCCTCGTCACCATCTCCTTCGCAGTGGTCCTGGTCCAGATCTAGACCGCCGACCAATGAAACTATCACTTCAGAAGACGAAATTCGTCGGCACAATCTACTACAGCAGAGTCTAGTTCGTCGTCTACAGAATGAAATCACGACCCTAAACGATCAGCCTCATCATTATCCAACTTCTAACTTAGGACAACATCTGACTGTCGATCATAATCAGTCTAAAAGTTTAACTCATTCTCCTAATTTCATACAGAGTCATCAGCAACCGAGTTATAATCAGACGGTCGGTATAGTTCAAGCTCATCAGCAACAGAGTTACAGTCAATCTACAAATATCTCATCAGGTTATCAGCAACAGAACTATAGCAATCCTAGCGTAATTCTGAATATTCCTCGTCCGCAACAGAATTACAATCAACCCGCAAACTTCGATCAACCCTCTGGCTCGCAAGGATCAAGTCGATTTGCCAAATACCTAACGCCTGTTCCCCAGAAGAAACCGGAACCAACTCGAGCGCACTCACCAGGACCAGTGACAGTGAACAGAGTAAATGCTCTTAGAGAAGCATACGAACAGTCGCCAAATTCTCAGCCAAAACCGATTCAAAAGGAACGTTCGCCAATTCCAAACGGGATTACACCAATCGACTCCAGCGACGAGTATTTAGTATCCTGCGCTACCAAACCTTCCAGATCGATAGTACTCTCTAAATCAGAATCCTGGCATCAACTGGCACTCTCCACTAGCTATCCTCGAGCTCCTAAGGTCAACGTTCCCGCGACAACGTCCTCGTCCCCTCATAGTTCTCATCCCAAACCCCCGAAGCCAAGATCGCCGTCTTCTCAGAAATTACGGTCCAAGCAATTTGAGGCGTCCTCCATGGCGGACAGCGTGAAGAAGATGGAGGACAAGATCAGACAGTACTTCGATCACCCAGCTGAAACTGTTGAAACGAAGGAGTCTCTGAAACACAGGCGATCGCCGAGGTTCGCATCGAAAGGGATGGTCGGACTGTCTCGTAGCCGCACAATGCCCGGTTTATCCGATGGAAAATTACGCTTGTCGATACCTGAGCCTCAACAAGTGCCATTACTGAACGTGAACACCGCGGATGTTGACAAAGTGTTCGACGACCTGTTCGAGGAAGCCACGAGAACCGATAATCAGTAATTTAACCGACTGGTTGGATTTCCGTACTCTTTGTTCATTTAACGCGGCGTGTATTCGAGAAATCAGGCCGCAACGTTGAATTTTCTTCGCTGCGATCTTGTTAGCCATTGGTCCAGCCCGAGGAACTGTTACCGTGATCCAACGATTCACGGTTCGTTGGTTGTCGGTCATTGTGATTATCCTCCAATTCCGGGGGAGGTTTCTATTACCGTGTTGTAATCGAAACGTTTCATTAATGCGGACAATTAATGTTTATACTTCGATTTGGTCGCAGTACTGCGGAGTGTGTCTTAAAAATAAATTTATAAAGAACAGTGAAAAGGAGATTAAGTGGTGGACGACGTGGTAACTTTTATTTGGCCGAGATTCAACTTATCAACGGAGTTCTTGCACGCATGTTGCATACATGGAATATAGTGAAGCTTCGAATCTTCCAAGCGGAGCTCAAGTGAAGTGAGAAAAATAGTAAATCTTTGCAAGTCCGGAAAGAAAAAAAAATGCAAAAAATCTAGAACGAAATGTAAAAGAAGCTCGAAGCGATGGATCTACATGGATTTCGACAGAGAGGATCAGCCAACGTCGAAAGTCGTTCGTCGAGGAGACAAGACTGATCGCTAAACCGATTGTTGCTCGCGTGTACAGCACGTGAAAGAGGGCGAGTTCTTCCGTGGAGAAAGTTTCTCTTTTATTTCACGGCGAAGAAACACGCCCCGCGTGTACTTTTCACTCTTGTTGTTTGTTTCATTTTTTTTTTATTTTTTCTTCTCTTCTCCTCTTTTCTTTTTGTTCTTCTTTTAATAAGCCTCGAGTCTCTCTCGCGCTCTGCGCGCGAACACGTTTTGCAGACGGGACGTTCAGAGTCGCTAGAAGGTCGTGCCAAAGCCCGAATAAAGCAGTGAGTCACAGCCCTTCTTTGTTGATCCTTTTTTGCCGCGCAGTAGCGTGTAGCTTGCACCAGCCGGACTGTGCACGAAGTTTGAAGAGTAGCATATATTAGTATACATACATCTAGGCATAGTAGAATGCAGAGGGGGACGTTGTCTGAGTGTTCACGTCCAGTTTTACTTCCTTTGAGAGAGACTTCTGTTTCTTCTGTTTGCTTCCTTCCTTGGGTATTAATATCTGGCAAGAGGCGGTATCGCCAAGTTTCTATTCTATGCCAAATAATTGGAATCGTGGCAAAATTTACACTAAATACTACGAAGAACATTTAAAAGTTCCCTTTCGAGGTAGAGTAAAACGTATAGCATGTATCAAATTCGCACATGGATTCTTTGATACGTTTATCGACAACATTTCTACAGCTTATCTATTGTGAGATTTAACTGTATGAAAATTGAATTCCAGACACTTGGACAATGTCCTTCGCGACACAGGAGACAATACACACGACCCGAAGCTGTTTGAAACTAACGAATCTAATTGCAAGGCTGTCGGAAGAAAAATGAAAGAATTTACCCAGACTTACCAAAAGTTACTCAATTTGCGCTCGCAAGCGGTTACAGCTGCAGAAATTCGAAGGGGAGAGAAAAAGAACGGGAAGCCTGATAACATTTCATTTGCGCGCAATTTATATTCTGTACTCGACGCTTGGATTCTTGGCGGAAATGGAGAATGGTGTCGCGCTAATTGCCACGTTAACAGACCGCAGAATCGCGAGGGATACTACTATTGAACATGCGATTAAAATTCACTCTATTAACTGCTCACGCGGCCCGACATGCTTTCCTTTCTCACTTACTAATCCGATCGTTACGAATTTGTTTGGAAATCAAACGACATCACTAATTGCAAGCTCGTCCAGTCCTTGTCGTGAATGGACGAGTAGGCCCTAGCCATATTTCCGCTGAAAATAGACTCGACAACACGACCAAGTAGGATCTCAAGGGTGACTGTAAAGGACTAAAGAAAGATGTTCAGGAAAAAGGCTGGCAAAAGTATTGTAGTGACGGTAAAAATAAGATTTCGTTTAGTATTTTTAAAAATATATTTGTCAAACCAGCAGTAGAGTACTTGGATAACAATTCCGTGTCTTTGAAAAAGAAAAAAGAACTATAATAAAGAAGAATAAATAAAATCATAGAACCATCGATATATTAAGAATACAGTTTAGAAATGAAAATCAATTTTCTATCGGATAATTTCGGCGAATGGTTCTCCGATCGACGGAGAGGCGATTCGTTCTCTATCGACGCAAAAATAGCGCATTTATTTGAAGATTGTAAACATAGAGAAAGAGAGAGAATCAGGAGGCGCGCCAGCCAAGTTTCCAAGTCTGTATTCGCGGAATCAATGAGGGAATCGCACTTGGCGACTTGAATTCTGCACATTTTCGCGTCAGATAAATATCTTATTGTGTGTGGACAAACCGCCACTTGGGTACGAGTGCGTCTGTGTGAGCGTGTTTAAAAAATTCACGCACGAATACCCGTTGTTACGCAGGCACGTGGGTGGTGGTGAAGATTTTTTTGTTCTGTTTAAATTTCATTGCTAAACTCACACGAACACAGAGAACACACACCTTAGATTAGAGATCTTTTAGTTTAGATTTGGCTCCATGTGTTTCTTGTTATTGGAGCGACTTCGTCATCGCCTCGTTGCGACTCGTATCACGAAATTACAATAGGAGTGAAAGATGGCTTTTTGCAATCTTTGCAACGTGGTACAAGAACATATGTTATTTGTAATTCAGATCAATTGGATAGAGTGAAAAAAAAAACGGTAGCCTCTGATCGAGAAACAGCGACGAGGTTGAGAAGCGAAAGTTTTATTAAGTTCTTTAGTTTTTTTCTTTTTTCATTTTTGTTGAATTTTGCCAGATCCTTCTAATAATTCTCACATTGCGCAACGATTTTCAATTGACAAAACTTTTGATTAGATATAACATTGACGGGATGACCGAATGAGTTTCGATGAACCCTAACGTTTTGCTACGATGTTAGATTGCAGTGCGACTTTTAATTTAGATAGTCCTATTGGTTTTTCAGCCCGCAAGAAGCCGCTATCGCCGTTTGCCAAGTTTCGTGAACTCGACAGACAAAATAGCGCCGCTTCGTCACCCAGGTAAATGAAAACCGTTTACGAGCAGTTGTTTATTTATACGATAGGTATTTTCGATTTACTATCGGTGAAAGAATCGATATTATTAGACATACAGTGAAAATCTCTTTCTATTCGCTGCCAGACAGAAGTTTTACCTATTTCGACAACGCTATATAAATATACTATCGCGTTATTGCGTAGATTTCTTTACAGCTTGGCATTACTATTCGTTCCTATCATTTAGTCTAACTGCTGGGGTAATTACTAATTAAAGCCTAGACAAAAAATGCTTCAGCTACCAAGTCTAGATCAAAATAGATCTATATAAATTATGACTCATTTGATCGTCCAAGCGTAGCCGTTCATATGAATTCGCATAATTTATCACAAGTAGACTGTGGATTTTACACAGATTTTGAAAAATAAAGAAGTGCCTCATTACGAAAATGATCCGTAATACAGTTGGAACAACAGCGTTGCTTCTAGAGCCTCGCAAAGCGTAGAAAAAGTTTTAAGTCGGCCTTAAAAAGCTGAAGAATTTGTTGTCGGAATATACATTCGTATAAAATTCGCATTCTTTACGCATTTTACGTTACAAAGAGATTTTTTCACATTCGTGTACACCTTCCGTTTCTTCGAAAGCTTAACCTGACGACTTTTCCCTCTATATTTAGTCCCGTAAAGTCACCGGCGACAGAGTTTCGATTCAAGTTTACCGAGCCAGCGGTGCGGGACAACGCGGTGCAAATAAAAGAGCGACTACTGGCGTGGTGTCGTTCCAAGACCAAAGAGTACGAGGTAAATCCGCCTTGTAAATGGAGCTCCTCGCGCTCTCGCACGCGTCGCGCGTTAGTTATTTACAGAAAAGATGCGCGAGGCGAGCGAGCAAGCGCGAGGATAATTACGTATCGGGCAACTGGCACGAAATTGCGCATCCTCCGGGAATTGGTCGACCGTGCGGCATTAGACATGTTACCGCTGTTCCAGAACGTGCAGCTGGATAATTTCTCGACAAGCTGGAACAACGGGCTGGCGTTCTGCGCTCTGCTTCATCACTTCAGACCGGACGCTTTCGACTATCACTCGCTACGGCCGGAGAACCGCAGGATGAACTTTGAGTTGGCGTTTAAAAAAGCCGAGTAAGCTTAAACAATGATCTTTCCGAGAGTCTTGGTTTACTTCCTTTGTATCGCTTCTTAAAGTATCGAGATGGAAGAAAGCACAAGAGGGCCACAATTGAAGTCCGTCCAGTTTCTGAAAAATCATTTAAGAATTTAAATATTCTTTAATATATTATTTGAAATCTTTCTTGTATGCGAGCTTTGTGTTCATTAGGAACTGGTAATTATCAGTGTTGACAATTGACCCCTGAGGAAGCTGTCCGCGCTGTTGGATAAATAAAGCAGTGGTGTGCGGTAACATTTGCTGATGACTGCTGAACAAATACTAAAAATGATGCAAATGAACAATTTATTTGTTTTAATTCTAAAATAGAGTTCTTGATTCTTTGAGATTGTATAAAAATTAAATAAATCCCTTACAGTGAACTCGCCGGGATCGCGCCATTACTTGATGTCGAGGACATGGTGATGATGCGTCGACCAGATTGGAAGTGTGTCTTCACCTACGTGCAGTCCATCTATCGTCGCTTCAAAGACGAGGATTAAGGATAAATATCGACGCTTTTTGACGGCGTTCCGCAGTGCAAACCGACGTACAACCGTCTTCCCGTGACCTCATTGATCGCGGAACGGTCTGCTATCCGTTCGAGCAGATCATCAAGGGAACGGCACATTCTCTGTACACGAGACTAGAAAAACGAAACATGTCTCGAGGCAATATCCTCGAACGGGGAACAAACGAAGAAATAGAAAACAAACATGCTCGCTTTTGCGCATCTTGTATTCAGCAACGCGTTCAGTAACATTTTCACGCACGGCTCTTCTGGCACCCTTCCGATGTATAATCATTTACAGTGAAAGGCGACACAGGAGATAAAACGACTTCCTCGAAAACGTAGTAGCTGTGACTGGTGCATGAACGAAACACCGTCAGTCGTTGCCAAGAAACTAATGTTAATAGCGTTGATGTTTTCCGATGGAATTCAAGGTCTTCTATACCAAAGATTTGTGAAATAAACACGTGATGCTAGTAATTTTCTCGATTAGTGGGGTCAGTTGCCCTGGTATGGAATACTTTTCATTTTTCATGTACTTTGGCTATTCGTAGAGCTGTAAAAAAAAAGCTTTAACATTGCGCGCTTATAGACGACTTAATACTCACACGTCTGACATGACACTCTTAATATATATACGTATATATTGAATATAAATAATTTTTAAAATATAATAAATTATTGTTAAAATAACAATTTGAATAATATTTACAATTATTACTGTGAATTTTAATATTCTACATAAAACTCATGGTGTTTGTAATATGGAATAGCTATTAAGAAAGTACTGTTTAATGAAATAGAAATTAATAATTACAAGTGTTACCAAAACGTATATATACTTCTAAGACTTCTGTAATTAGATTGCCTTGTTAAATGTAATATTGCTTCTGATTTCCTCGAAAAACTCATTAGTTTGACTTTTCTGAACTGGTTACATTCATCACCAACAGATAAAATGTTAGGGTTCTCCGATATTGTATTGTTTATATTAAATAGGTACGTATTCCATATTAAGGTAACTAACCCTTTCATTAGTTTTCGTTGATGATGAGGTAATACAGATCATGGATAGAGGACGTTTCAGGAACTTGGAAGATGCTGAAAAAAATTACAATGAATATTAGAAAACCGATTTATTAATTGTAATTAAAAATATATATGTGTATAGTATTTATATTATATTAAGTAGTATTCTATGAGGTAAATACATCTATAGTCGCAGCCATAGTCTTAGTTAAATGATCGACAAATTACGAGTTTAAGAATACAAGTAATCGCGATCTATTAAACTGAACTAAAACTACCTAAATTCAGACTTTTTTTAACACGCAACACGTCCATATCTGATAATGACGAGTGCATTATGTATCGTCTCCAATATGGAGTAGCTTAGCTCTGGACTTTTAAACGATAAGGCAGCGGTTGGCGTTTGGTTGCAAACGTTTAATTAAAGAGTATCCTCTAGGGAATTATTTATATCATTTCTATCTTCTCCCAGCATTTCCTGAAATGTGACATTACATTTAATATGTGCGAAGATAATTTAAGCATATCGTGAATACAATACTGCCTCTAGCAATACCTGCAGAACTTCCACTAGTGCTCTAGATTCATCTAACATTTCTTTATATATACGATTTTCTTCTTCTAATTTTTCAACGCGTTCTGTTAATTCTTTGTTATCCTCTAAGGCATCCTCCAGGGCAATCCGTCGTCTTTCAGCCAGCACTTCCCAATAATTTTCACTAGGACCAGCTGTTATGAACATAAACCATAATTTTCAAAATTAACAATTACATAGTAGTTTAACTTTTGTTTGAACTTCAGCCTAGCAAAATATGTACCTTCCGATGTTAAATCCTCAACTTCGATCTTAATCTTTCCTCCTCTTGCAGTCTGAACAGCCTTATCTTTAAAATTTATTTTCTTACGTTTTGGTTTCTCATCGCTTTTCGTTTTCTCAGTCCCTTCACTGAAACATACAGTTCAATATTTATAATTTTAAATAACATAAATAGTAACAAAAAGAAGGAAAGAACTATAGAATATACTTACGTTTTAATTCCTTCCTTCGCTGAGAGAGAAGATCTAAGCATCCTCCCACCACCAACTAAGTTTTCTTTGTCGGTGGCTGCTGGCTGCAAAACGTGCAAACACTTTCTGACCTTATCCTGTTTCGATAAAAGACAAGAATATATGATGTACCTTGAAGGTTCCATAAGCTACGAGATCGCTTGAGCAAAATAAATATAACCGATAAAGTACAAATACATAAAAAAGAAAAAAAAAATGTTACATGATACAAGATGGGTACACGCTACATAAAATGGAGTATATATAGAATATAACATATACACACAACTTAACTTCAAAATATGATTTGAAGCAACAAATAAGAATAATGAAAATTTATAAATAAATGAATTAGATATAATGAATTAGATATATATTTGACAAATTGTAACTTGAGTACAATATAGGTACAATCTACAATTCTGTCTTTTCTTGTAGAAACTGTGAAATACGTTACGTTTTTATCCGTTTTTATCATAAGCACAAAATAATAAAAAATCTTGTTATACTACTAACCTCAGATACAGCAGTTTTGGCGGTAGAAATTTTCGTGCCACCTCCAGGTTTCATGATAGCGGTCGTTAGAAACGCGAGTCAAGTCAAATAATTTAGATAAAATATAACGTACGCGGGGTAATAAAATTCTAATAAAATATTTATACTTTGAAGCTATATTATTTTGCGGATCAAATTTGGAATACTTCTCCAAGTATAAATTGGAAATAACCCACCCTAATTCTATGGTGCACAACGAATGCTCCGACTCCGAAGCACAACTTCCCGCGTTTGGTGCAGTATCACCAGGTCAAACAGTCATGGTTCCTAAAATATGTCTTTTGTAACGCATTAACGATTGTTATCAGTGTTTGTGGATAGTTTATGATATGACAATTAACGTAAGAATACGACCACTAAATATTTAATAGTACTTATTTCCTTTAATCGAAACAAGGGAACTGCTTTATTTTTAACATTATTTTTAAAAGGATTCCACGTGCTATTATACTTCATGTGGATTTAGCTTCAGGTATACCACAGTATAGGTATACTATGCTATGGTATTTAACTGTCATATATTGAAGTGAGTGATTGTAGAGGATCACATGTTTATTTGTATATATGTATTATGATAACAATATATCATTAAACTTTTTTTAGGGAATTTACCAATTTACGAATTAAATAATAATTAGTGTCAAGTATTAGGCAATGTCAATGGAGACAGTTCCGAAAGATTTACGAGGATTGAGAGCTTGTTTGGTATGCTCTTTGGTTAAGGTACAATTTTTTGTATACATGTCTTTTTCAGTAATTTTTAGATGAAATAGTACGTAGTAAAAAGTATATATTTAACTATAGACATTTGATCAATTCGAATTCGATGGCTGTGATAATTGTGACGAATTTTTGCGCATGAAAAATAACAAAGATAATGTTTTCGACTGCACAAGTTCCAATTTTGACGGGTAAGTTATTTGATGAAAATGTGTACGATCCGTTTCATTTATTTTTGAATCACGAAACTGAATTACCATGATTAACATTGCTTTTAGTATGATTGCTGCAATGAGTCCCGAGGATAGTTGGGTTTGTAAATGGCAAAGAATAAGTGAGTAACAAACATGTATCCGCACACGCAATAAATTAAGATTAAGCAAGAGAAATATTATTATTTTATTTGTGTGTGTGTACACTTTTACAAAATTATAACAGTTACATTATTTCATAGTAAATCATAATATAAGCTACTGTTCTTTACTCTAGATTATTTTGATGTTTCCAATTTTAATGATGTTTTCTCGAATTACCAACAAATTAATCTTTTCTTCTTTCTTCCCAATCATTTTTTGGCAGTGCAAATAACGATGACCTAAATCATGTTTTGTATGATGTATGTAAATGTATTGAAAGGCAGCACTGTGTACAAGATTTTAAAGCCAATTTTTTGATACGAAAGATAGCAACTAATACAAAACAGTGCAAAATATCTTTGCTTGACGTTAATAGTAGTCCATCTCAAAATATTTCAGATTTGCTTTTATTAAGAAGACAACATTATGCATTTATTTATATAAATTTACCACACACCACAATAGTTAATATAATAATAATAGTAATAATTAATGAGTCCTGTATTTAGTAATTTTCAAAATATAAATTTTAAAAAGCCTTTAAAATTTACATTTTTTGAGTTGTGACGCTGTTAATGTCAAGCACCAATATATATTTGCAATTTAATAAATTTTCTTGTGTCTGAGACTCTTAATACTAAAAAAAGGTATTACTATACATGTATATATATATTTATACAGAATTTTTACTAATATGCACGACAGTATGTATAATCATTAAGGAACATGCTCGTGTGCGTACATAAGATTCTATTTAAACGTATTTTAATTTCATGTATATTTTGCATTAATTTTTCTACATGATTTTTTTTTTAATCACTTTATAATGTTTCATTTATAAACTAAAACAATGCAATGGACAAAATTTCTCGCTAATAATTATAAATATTCGCTGCCGCAATTGAGATTTCACATTTTTTTTCTTCCCCCTTTTTCAGATCGATTTTGCAAAGGCGTGTACGCGATATCGGTGTCAGGACGATTACCAGCGGGTGTTATAAGAGAGATGAAAAGCAGAGGAATAGTGTATAGACCACGCGATACGAGTCAACGATAATTTCAAAAACTTGTAAGATCACTACAGTACTTGTAATATCGTTTAATAGAATAATATTCTAATCCTTTTATCTCTCACATTTTGCACTAAGGACTTTATAAGATCTTCACGAAAATATTATACTTGATTTGATTGATATGAACTTTTTGTTCAGGCTTCCAGAATCTCCTCACGTTAATTCTTTCGACCCTTGTTTCTTGAACTATGTTTAAGATTTTTTGTAAGATTTACTCGCTCGATTTGTTTACTTTCTCCCTAATTCTCTATTTTTACTCGATGTGTTTCTGTACAGATTTTTAAACTGTCTAGTTATATAGTAAGATCTTGAAAACGTTTGAATTTAAAGAATATATGTACAATTTGTGTACGAAATCTATGTTCCGTTATCGTACACATGTTTCGGTTTGCTCTCTTCTTTTTCTTTTTCTTTTTAAATCGTATTCGCGTATTACGTGATAAATATTAAAAAATGGTAATGTTTGATTTTCTAATTATTACTTAAATACAAAGTTAGTCTGTCCTGATCTCCTACGAATCTTCGTACATAATAAGTTAGTGTGTGTATATTAGAAATTTACGAACGTAAATTTTTTGTCTTTCTTTCCACTTATGCAGACCAATATCAAATATGATTGTTACCTGGGCACATGTTCGAGTGAGAGTAAAAAGACGGATGCCGCATCACGGGCAAATGACTGTTTACGCAATTAAGCCATAAGTTCGCGCAAGTAACGTGATAATTATTTTCATTATATACTACTCTGCCACTAGTGATAACCGTTAAACAAAGTGAACAATAAATGGTTTCACCCTGATGTAAAGGCCAAGCTGGTAATTCTGTAACGATCTGAAATGTATTATATGAAAATATGAAGTCATTCTTTCACCAATTTATCTTAAAGTAAATTATATCTTATAATTATTTTTATTCAAATGAAAATAGATAAATTTATCTCTTACTGGTATGTTCGCGTAAAACGGTTCCATTTCAGCCCAAATTCGATCGATATCCATCAGCAACTCATCAAAACCAATTATATTAATATCCATTTCTTTGTATGAAAAATTAACTCGTCTACAAACAGCTGCGACTTCGGCTAAATCTGATGTAAACACAATAAAACGTAAACGTTTATACGTTTTAAAATTCTGAGAAGGATAAGAGAATCTCGGTGCTACTTACTGCAAAGGAAGTTGTATCCCTGTGCCGAATTTAAAACTTCGTGCAGTATAAGTTCCGAGCTAATGTTTGTGAATATATTTGCAGCTACTTGTAGCAATAATACACAACTTTCCATGTATTGCTTCCATTCCCAATATTCTGACTATAAGATGAAGTAGATTAAATGTAGGACTTATTATATTCTTATTTAAGTATATTTTATGTTGAGTATATACGAAAAAAGTATAGTAACCTGGGGTGTTGTTTCAACTATTTGTTCATCTTCTGTATTCGAAGGTAAGAAAGACTTAAGATCTAAACTAGGCACAGATCCTGATCGAGTTAATGCATTTGACGCACCATTCATGAATTCTATACTATTAATTGATATGGCATCTTCCTTCTGTAGTGTTTTCCCTTAAGATAAGGTATTATTATTATTATTATTATTATTGGAGTGCTATTTTGTCCATATAAGGCGATTGCAAACCATCAATTACCTATTTCTAAAGAGCGTTCTTCTACATTATCTTCAAGCTTAAGGTTATCAAATGATTCAGAAATATCTGGTATGTGGTTAAAATCTGCAGTATTTGCATTGTTGTTGTTGGTAGATTTAAACTCAAAAATATCGGTAAAGTTGTCGGTATCTAGAGTATTGGTGGCAGGAGTATCAGATGCAGGTCGTTCCGCGGACACAAATTCCCCAAATTCGTCAGTCGCTTGATTGTTGCAACTTGCGTTCGATTCTGATTCCGTTGAAACAGTTGTCTCTTGAACCAATGCACGCAAGGCACTATATTTATCTTCGAGTTGGAGATTCATAAGATCCTGTTGAGCAGATTCCGATGTTCCTGATGTAGCCTAATTATAAATTAAATATTAAATTAATTTATCTAAAAACTAGGTAATTTAAAGAAATTAAGAAACCATTTGAAAGAAAGGTTACACTTTATTTTATTACCTTTTCCATCCATTCCAATTTATTCAAAACATCCTTGTCGTTAGTTAAATTTACAGTTTCTGTATTTGTATAATCTTTTACATTCACGCTATGGTCCTTGGGCGGATCATTGTTTCTTATCACTGTATCCTTAAGAATTACTGTTTTAGATTGATTCTTTATTGTACACTTAGGAAATAATTCTGTTAAACAATCTAATCTTGGCTGATTTCTATTCTGAGACATTGTTGCCATAGGTATCGGTATAACATGTGTTTGAGTAGTGCCATGAGCAGATTTAGTATTTATGTTATTTTTCTTTGACTTCTGTATCGGTTTCTTGATACCAAGATTATGATTCGCGAGTCTGCTTCCGATAGCCGAGCCCTGTTTCATGTCCCAGATGGGAACGTTAGAAGTATTAGAAATCGGAGCGCTTTGAAACTCTGTAAAATCATCGCACGGGTCTGTCTGTAGCGAATGTTTAAAATCTAATTGAGGGCGGACAGTTTGTTTCACATCCTTCAATACGTTTGTCGAGTCCCATATTGCATTAGAAGAAACATAAGAACTATTATCAAAACATGAAACTTTTCCAGGTACATTGTTTGCCATTTGCACATTTAAATCCGAGGATATGACTCCCTGTTGATGTAACTTCGTCTTACCCTTAACTTCTGAGGAATACCTTCTGTCCGAGGCAATGAATCCAATTTCGGCGGTATCCTGAAGGCTCTGAAATTTAGCCGCCGAATTTAGCTGGGCCACGGGTTGTAGATTCATCAAACATTCGATATTCAAGTACGGAGTAGGCGGAAATGGAAGTAAATGTAGTATATCTAAACTATTGAATGTGTAAGAAGCTTGTGCCGCCGCGACCAGAGCGAGGACGATGTATAATTCCTGTTCGGTGAGCTGTCCTGCGTATTTTTGATTCGCCAAGCTCCATATGTGTCCGAGAACTTCCATAGGAAGCTGACTAGTGAGCAATAAGGGGAAAACTTTGTTGGTGTCGACCAGCAGCTCGGTTTGCATCCCATTCGTCCTAACTTTGTCCTCTCTCACCGCCTCCCACACCATCTTATAGATTGGCGGTAAAGTAGTGGAGTTAGTCCACAGCCAAGTTGGCAATTGATTCAGTCTTTTATCCATGTGAATCTTGTGCATTGTTAACGAACGATTCCTTGGCCGAGTTTGTTGCTGTGACGAGTGTTAAAGTTACGTGAACTCGTCGAGCAGAATAATTTCATCCTCCAGCTTACTACCCTGGTACATACATCAAAGTAAACACTATAAACATTTCACTCGATTCGACGGGATTTACTTTAACATCCGCGCATATCACCCGCGTTCAATTCCCCATCGATCATTTCCATCGCGAGAAAAATCTACCACCGATCGCGTATTCAACGCGACTTATTAATTCTCCGTCCTAATTAGGACTTATTAATTCAAAATGGAACAACAGGAGAATTGCGTGGCACGTACACTTGACAATTCATGTGTCACCGGATGACCAGTGGACACCGCTTGTTACAAAGTCAGATCTATGACAAATGTGATATAGTTTATTCAAATTTCGAGATTAGGATGATTTACAATGTTAATCGTTCGCGTAACGATTTCCCATTACGATATACAGCATCTGTCAAATGTAAAACGAGCTACAACATATCTCGGTATTGCTCGTGGAAAAATATGATTTATTAATCCTTTACTGTTCAGTCGATATTTTTTATAACGCGTCAATTGCTTTCGACTTTCCTCCTATTCAATTTCCTCTTTTCAAATCGAATTTTCAGCATAAAAAATAGCTACTTCTTTACATCTCTGTTTACGGTCGTTGAAATGATTATTAAATTTATAAATATAAAAATGTAAATTATAATAGACGTGGAAATAGAACGATCTCGAGTTATGTGCAACAACCATTCACATACGAACCGCCTTAATGCGAAAATCGCGACCGATACTTGGCGCAACTGTCGCTCGAACGAATAATTTGTTCGACGCGTATTACATACCAATAAAGTAAACTGAACGGTTTCTCGAACATTTCATTAACCTATTATTAAGGACTTGTTTATGTGTTATCGAGTGGCTGTGCACATGTTTCTGTAATGTCAAAGAAGCAATTTTTAAAGAAACAATAACTAGAATAGAGGACAGAAGAATACTGAGGTATTTACTTTGTAAAATAACCTCTCTAATTTACGCGGCGTCGTTATTTAGAAACACAAATTGCAGACTTATCATTTTAGATCACCGTTGCACAATGTCGACGGACTTTTATATACGCTATTACGTGGGCCACAAAGGGAAATTCGGCCACGAGTTTCTCGAGTTCGAATTCAGACCTGACGGTAAATTGCGTTACGCGAATAATTCGAATTACAAGAACGACACGATGATACGAAAGGAAGCGTACGTGCATCAATGCGTGATGGAAGAATTGAAGAGGATCATTCAGGATTCCGAAATCATGCAAGAGGACGATTCTCTTTGGCCGCAACCGGATCGCGTCGGCCGTCAAGAGTTGGAAATTGTAATCGGCGACGAGCACATATCGTTCACAACTTCGAAAACTGGTTCTCTGGTGGATGTGAATCAATCGCGAGACCCAGAGGGACTCAGATGTTTCTATTATCTTGTCCAAGATCTAAAATGTTTGGTATTCTCTCTTATAGGACTTCATTTCAAAATAAAGCCTATATAATTATGTTTACAATTATTATGTGACGCATTCAATACAGATTCAAATAACTTTTATGTAATTACTTCACTGTAAGGAAATACATGGTAATTTTTAATTATCCTCTTTCCATTTAATTGTTCGTAATATTAGAGATTTAGATTACTTGATCTTACTTTTTCATAACAATATAAAAGAAGTGATATGAATCATAATAGTTATTTTTATTGATCAATCTTAATTGTACCATACTAATCATACTTGTCCTTCAGTGGTACAAATAGGTACACAAGAATTTAGTCACAAATTGCACATTGTATTATAAAAAATGAATTATCAATAAAAGATAGGCAATGATTATAAATAACGCGAACATTTCACTATATTTCATCATAGTAATTGAGTATTTTGATCGAAGAAGACTGATTAAATGGTTAGAGAAGATTTTCTGTACGTGATTTTAGGTTATAATTTCTTAACCTACACATTAAACAACTAATAACATTCTTAATTACTGTATTATTGTGATATTCAAACAAGTATGTAAGTACGTTATTTGATTTTCAATTATACTTTCATTTCATTATATAAATTCCATTATTTGTTTTATTAAAAGATATCAGGAATACGTATATATATGTTAGTGCTATTGAGAAAATTTATTGGCCTTTGTTATTTTCATTTAACATAAGAAATATATTTAAGTAAGTATAAATAAGACTGTAGTGCAATATTATACCATTCGTATTACAGGAGTAACGTGTCTCCGCAAGATAATAAAGCAACCATGTCGAATCATAACACATCCATGGATCGAGTTGTTACTGATTCTGTGCATTCAAGATTTCGATCTTTGGAAGTATATTGTGAAATTTGCGACATGGGTATTGCTGGAAATCACTCTGCTATAAAAAAGCATTATAATAAATCTCATCCTTCTAAAGAATTTTGTTGTTACTGCAAGGGTAAAGTGTTCACTTATATACAAATGCCTACTGATAATTCAACAGAAGAACCAAAGAAAACTATTTATCATAAGTGTAATAAATCTTAAACATGTAAGAAAAGCTGACAGAGAAATTTTTTTATATATTTATATATTTATATACGATAAAATATACAAAAATACAAGCAGAATCTTAGTACATCAAGTACAACGATATTGTACAATGTAAATATTGATTGAAAATATGATTTTTCTTACATTTCTTTCTATACAAGAGTTATAAAAGTCAAGCTCTCTTATACAAGTATAGTTAAAATTTATTACAAGTATAAAGATACATATAATTGTACGTTCACTCTTTGTACAAATGACAGTCATTTATACTATTTTTAAAGTAACTAATACACTTTTACAAAATGTGGAACAGAAGGTTAATTTATAGAAATTATTTTTTGATAAACGACTTTCTTTTAGTAGTGATAGAGAGTAGAACACATAATTTGGTTAAAATTAATGTCTGAATATAATAGAACATGAATCTTGAGTTGCCAATCATAGTCTCATCAAAGTGTACAGTATATCACTTATTTATTATTAATGAATTTATTATTAATTAACTGCTCTCTATAATTATTCAACAATGTAAATCATGTTCAATACTGTATTCTACCAATGTACATGCAATCTATGCACATATATTTTTATGTATACGTAAATATATATTTTTACAAATTAAACATCGATTTTTTCGATGAATATAAATATACGAAAAGAATTATACAAATAATTCCTTCTTTCGTATAGAGATATGATAACTATTCGTGAAGTTTATACTTAAAAATACGATGTAATAAATACTGTGTAAATAAAATTTAGTATTTCATAGTCAAGCTTTATGTGCAATATTATAAATAATATCATAATTACTGATTTCATTGGTTTGTGTCATAATACATACAAAAGTACAATAATACTGATAATACATATATACATATATACGATAAATGCAAATTAACGTTTACTTTAACTATTGTAATGAGTAAATATATTGTTTTATATGTAGATTCCTAGTATACGAAAAATTTATTTTGACAGAATTATAGAATATGTTTTCCAAATTATATTATCGAATTTTGAGAGTTTTTAATTTCGAATGTAATCGAAGTATCGTATACAACTGACTAGTATTGAAATGTTGGAATGATTTCTTGAAGTGTGCACATTTCCACCATTGTCTATGAATACTTTACTATTTTATCACAAACTCTAAACTTGATTAATTTGAAAAAAACAATAAAAGTGATTCTTTTACAAGCTTGCATAGGGTTCATTAAAAATCATTTTTATCTTTTTAGTGTTTCCTATACGTTAGTATCGATGAGGAACATAAATATATTTTTAATACTGTAAACAATATTTAGTTTCACGAAAGTTTTACCCGTTCTCTATCTATGGCAGAATATACTTTTCGTATATACCATATGCTTTTCGATAATAAATCAATAAATGTTTTGTTATTTCACGTTGATGCAACATTCCATTGGATAGTTCTTCAAAAATAATGTTAATTTTGTGGGATAATCTGTCATTACACCAGTTGCTCCAAGATCAAAAGCTTTCTTAAATTCTTCCTCCTCATTCAAGACCCAAAAGTAGACCTACAATAACATGTCAAAACATTTCTGCATAATACAATTAAACGTAAATATTGAAAATTAAATAAAATATAGGTCGTCAACTTACGTGAATACCACGTGCTCTTAAATGGTTAAATAGGCATGGTCTCATTAGTAGTACGTTAATTGTGCGTATCATTATTTTTTCCACAGGCAAAATTGTTGTTTTTGGATTTCCTTTTCGCCTATAAAAATACAATATTACAGTAAACTGATTTAACTAAATACAGAATAATAAAGTCTTTTTAAGATACCTTAAATAAATAGAAGGTAAAAATATTTCCAAGTGCGTTTCTCTCAAAGGTATAAATGGTAATAAACCAGTGTATAAGAGAAATATTAACAGCGTTACACGTCTCATAGAAAATAACAAGTTTACATTTGGATTCTGTGAAAAAGATATAAAATTAAAATTACTGTTATTATAATTTTCCGTACTTTTTCTTTTACTTTAATAATTACCGTTTTGTAACATTTTTGTGTTATTTCATTGCTAAAATTTCCCCATACAGTGTACTCCTCACGATTGTATTCCTTTATTAAATCTGACACTTTTGCAATAAGTTCATTATTATTAACTTTAATGTCAATATTAATTGGTATATCTGGAAATGCTTCGAACACTTCTTTCAACAAAGCAAATCTCCTGTGTTCCTCCCTCTCTGGACCAACATATTCTGCACCTGTTAAACTATAGTTTTTAAATGATTTTTATTAAAAACTACATTCTTTCCAAACAACTAATTAAATATACCTGGATCAAAATCTATCGGAAGACGTGGTTTCAGCAAAGGTAGATCTTTGTAGTTTACTTCTGAAATGTTCTTATTTGTACCTGTACTACGAAGGAGATTACAATCATGCGACACAACAACTTCTCCATCTTTGGTCAAATGGCAATCCAACTCCAACATTTGTGTACCAACTTCCACAGCTCTAGAATAAAAAGAAAGAATGTTTCTACATTGAAAATACGCAGACAATCGTGTACTAATTTTTTCAATTGTTATTCTCATCGACTCAAGATAATGACTAACCGTTTGAAAGCGTACATTGTGTTTTCATAGCCTTCTCCTGCCCCTAGAAAACGATTATTTTAATTAATATTAAATAATTAACATCTCTTGCATGTGCAAAGAATGCGATATTTAAATTGTAAAAAACCGTGAAACACACCGCCTCTGTGGCTGATATGATGGCACATAAATTTCACCTGTTTCTTTTTGTGCAACAACGTCGGATATTTAAAAAGTATCATTGATGTTAAGATATAACCTCCTACGAACGTGTATAATAACATCTTATATTTCTCTATTGTTTTTTATTCGTATTATACATCGAAGCATGTCACTGATCGACCAATTTTTTATTGACATCCGAACGAGTGCTTCATGTGACAGCGAGAGCTAAAAGAAAGTTAGATGAGATCAACGCATCACTCGATATGCTGTTTTTTACAATTGACACAACTGTAAACGCTACAATTACGAAATTGTTTTGGCTGAAATCGTATGAGAATACTTTTTTTTCTTAAAGCGCCGCCATGCGATAAAAATGTGCATGTAATTTGTATATCTTATGTAACAATAAATGTAATCGCGATAGTCAGGTTTTAATATCGCAGAAAATGTTAACATTTTTTTTCTGTGTACTAAAGTCAGTACATAACCGTAATAAACTTTTGACGTCCTCAATAAACGAATCGTGTCATAAATGAAGTATTTTCCTTATGGTCGGTCGTACAAATAGCTAGCATTGTATATTTTAGTAATTTTAATAAATTTTCTTGTATATCTCAGTAGTTTCATTGCAATTTCTTATATATTTGCCGCTTTAGAGGTAAGAGAGAGAAAGATATATACGAAAGCTACGAGAAGGAGTGAGACAGATGCTACTGTTTCTACTTTAGAACCCGTGGCGCCATCTCTGTAAAAAGTGCTCAAACTGGTCGCTCAGCGGTACTGACAGCGAAGTGAACTACTGAAAACTACTAGCGCCATCTCTCGGAGAAGTAGTGAAACTAGTCGGCAATTAGTTTCACTACTTTCCCCAGAGATGGCGCTAGTAGTTTTCAGTAGTTCACTTCGCTGTCGGTACCGCTGAGCGACCAGTTTGAGCACTTTTTACAGAGATGGCGCCACGGGTTCTACAGGAGGGTCTGTATTGTCTGTCTTACTCTTTCTTGTAGCTTTCGTATATATCTTTCTCTCTCTTACTTCTAAAGCGGGAGATATAATTTATCCGACTCTTTCTATTAAATGAAAATTAAGGAATTTCTTAATTGAATCAGCAGTACTCTAAAATTCTGTAATTAAGATGAGAGAGAGCAGCAGAGAGAAGGAAAGAGAAACGGAAACGAATAAAGAAGTTTTTATGAAACGCTGAGATAAGTTTAAACTTTTATTATTCCTACGGAACTTTTTTGTTGCTTTTGAGGTGTAGTATGAGCTGTAAAAATTTGTTACAGTGACTCAGCCTGTACAATAAAACTTTAGGAGTAAAAAATAAATAATTATATTATCAAAATTTGCTGATATTTTGAAGGGTAAATTAAAAGTTGTCGTATACATTAAATATGTAATGAATACGAAAGGAATTAGCCTTCATTATAAATTCACAAATGTTATTTTATTATCATGTATGTAGATTAACAAATCAGAGGAAAAATGTGCAATATTTTTCACTTTATGACGATTAACGTATTATTCTTTCTGAAAAATTGTACCGATAATATTTTCTTCCTGCCTCTATATTATATACAATTTATTGAAGTTCAATTTAAACCTTTTAATGTTTCGACTTTGATATGCTAGTCCTGAAAAAAAAATAATCATGTCTTTTTGGGAAATATTACTTCGAACCGTCACATTGAAGTAACAGAAAAGTTTGCTTACGTTTGCATTTGTTTGCTTCCACTCAGTACTATATACGGCGACTGAGTTTCCTTCTGTTTCGCTTGCAATAAATTAAGCGTTCCTAGAGGCGTATCCGTAGATGACATACGTTTCATCAAAACTTCCTGTTCCGCTTTCTTCATTCGTTTCTCGACCTAAAAGTTATTCAGTTCACCGTTTAAGTCCTTCATTTTTTAGTATATAAGAAAGTGTTATAACTTAATGTAATAAATAAATGTAAACCTTATTTTTTCCTGGACCTTTCCCATGGAACTTATGCGAAAGATATCGGAAAGCTTCCTTCGCGCTTAAAACGTGGCCATCGTCGTCAATGTATTCCAACTTGACGTTCGGTTTAAAGCCATCCTTCTCCTTGAACTCGGACGTTGGACCGTTGAAACGATCGCGTCTGCCGAATTTATCATCGTCCCTACAAACAAAAAGAAACGGATGAAGTCATATGTGTACGAGCACGGTAAATTCTGTCTTCGACTTAATAGAATTTTACAGTAGCCCATGGAATTCGGTGTTATACGTTACGAACGGAAAGAAAAGAATTTATTACGTTTCCAAGATACCTTACATTATGCGATTAAATTAACACGAATCTAAACAAGTCGATACCAACTATCACAGTCAAACATATGTTCTCGTGAAGTATATATTGGGAATCTAAATGCCATTTGTTATTCCCGCGAAAAGTTGACTTTTAAGACGTACGTCCATAACTATTGAAAAAGATAAGGTTCGAACTAAGACTGCGTAGACGCCTTACCCTAATTGTTATTTTATACTCCGCACGTTCGGACATGCAACTGCAGAATGCAATAAACGAAACCATACTAAAGATGTACAAAATTAATGCAACTTCGATCCATACTTGGACTTGTCTAGAACGCTCTCTCGTACGTATTCTCGCTCGGAACAATAGAATCGCATAATATAAACATACCTCTATCAATCCTACTCTCTTCTCAGGCCTTTGATCATCTCCGACATAAAGTAGTTTAATCTCTTGTTGCAGTAGCGGATCATCCATTTTCCGAGCACCGAAATCTGGGCTCTATTTACGACTGTTAACTAACAGTTTGAAATTCACTAGAGACTCGTCTAACAAGGTTCGATTTGATATTCATTCAATAGAAGAATATTTCTTACATCGGTTACTTTCTGTTTTTTCGTCTTTTTTCAGCGTGTAAGAAAGCTTCTTGTATTGAACGATAGTTATGTTCGATACATACCCGTAAGTCTTGTCCTCTATCGAGTAATTCTGGGCTTGTAAGTGTGCAAAACGAGATGCGGATGGTCTACTGCTGTCCTCTTTTTGCAAATATCCTTTACTCATAGCTAGTTTCAGCGCACCGCCAACGCCATGTCCGAGCGAAGGCTCGGCGTCTAAAATCGCGGCTTCCATCGCCACTGGCTCTGATGTGCTTTCGTCTATTAATAAAGTACAGTATGTTATAATATAGTGTAAGAAAAATTAAGTAATTAGGGTAGATATTGAAGAGATACCTAGTTGCACAGTATTCCAGGCGCCACGGCCATCGTCTTCTTCTTCGTTCGCTGGTGGCTCTTCTTTGACTCCATCCATTTCGAAGTCCTATAATTTTTAGTGAAAAGAGGAAAAGAAATATACCTATACTCATTTCAAATAAGTTAATGTAATAATAGAACATTCAATACCATCAATTCCTGGCCATTTTCTTCCCTGTTCCCAGCAAGACCATAAGTAGGAATATCTCCTAAGGTCCTGCAAAATTCTGCAGTAGCATTAAGAACAATATTTCCAGACTGATTTTCTTCAGAACTCATTGGCTCCTCTTTAATAGATTCAGCGACCTTTTCAATGCTCGATATTTGAGTTTCTTTTAATCGCTGAGCTTTCTTCAACGCTAATTGCAATTCCAGTTCTTTGTCATCCTCTTCCAGCTTAATTCCACTGAGATCTTCAGTGGGAGCTTGATTTGAGAATTTAAAAAAATCGACTTATAAATTCTTGAACAGTACAATATTTAACGTGAAAATTTGAACATATACATAATTATAATTTCTAAAGAGAGCGTGGAAAATACCTCCTAAATCATCCACATCTAAAGCATCGTTTTCCTTCGCATCTTCGGTTCGTTTGCTTCTTCTACTCCCCAAATCTCGAAGATAATCTTTATCTTCAGGGATTAAATCCTTTGCTTTTAATTTTTTCCTAATCTTCCGAATCTGTAACGTAACAAAACGTTAACTCTGTCTATTGTACAAAGTTTCCATTCAAACATACCTTTTTCTTTGGTTTCTTGAACTTTGCAAGCTCTTCATCGTTATAATATTCACTGGCTAGTTTCGGCTCTGCTAATTGTAACGATTCTATTCGCTTGTTCGCTAAACGTTGCTTAACGTAATCGAGTTTACTTTGCTTTATTTCTTTGAAGTTATTGGTTCCCAGGACGAAATTATCTTTCTTCTCGCCCTCGATCTCTTCATCGTACTTATTCAAGACCGTTTTCTTTGGTAAACCAAGCTCATCAAAGTTGTTGTCATCGTATGCATCGTAACCAGGTTTTTTAGTTTTATTTAAAATATTACGTTGATAACGTTCTTCGTCCGTTATATTCACGTTAACCAGCACATCTTCAGCTTCGTCCAATACTCCTTGATCTTTTAGCGTCAGAATAACCGTTTTGCCTTCTTCGAATTTCTCCTATTAAATATCATTAGAATAGGATTATTTAATTACTAATCTTTGCTCGATTTACGTGGAGTACTAGTTTTACAGGTTTTTTAACAACACTTACAATATTATGCTCTACTTTGAGTCCTTTTAAATTTTTGTCTGTGTAAGCTGTATTACGAGCAGCGTGTATTTCTTCTTTAACCAAATTCCCAATACCAAATTCCTCGTCCAATTGATCTAACATTTTAGCCTTACATGAAAATATAAAAAATTAAATTATTAATCATGAATACGTTACACGAATACAAATTATATTCGAAATGTTTTATTATTACTCTCTCTTCCGCCTTTCTCTTTTCTTCCTCCAAGCGTCTAGTCTTATCGATCCAATTTTTAGTATCATCATCGGAATCGCATTCACCTAAACCTTTCACTTTTGCTAGATTAGCTTCGATTAATCTCTTCTGTTTCTGAGTACCAAATTTCTCTCTCAATTTCTGGCTCCACAACTTTTCCTTAACGTCAGGAGCAGGTTTATGATAAAACTCTCCCAGATCGTCTTTGATCTTATTGGGATCATCCTTCGGAGTACTGTCAACCTCTAACGGTTTCAAACCTAGCTTTGCTCTCAACTTGTTAGTCTCCTCGATGGATAAAGAGGTTTGCGCCGCGCCACCTTTGCTCGGCGAAGGGCTGCGCTGTTTGGAGATTTCGGGAGGCGGAGGCGTCAAAGGATGGGATGACCTGGAGATTTTCGGCGGAGGAGGGGCATTGACTATTTCAACTGAAATGAAACGAACGCAGTATTAACTGATATTAAGTATCGTACGCTAATCATAGTAAATGCTTATGTACCTATGCAAGATATAAATATTATTCGCTTTGCTTTCCCTCCAAATTATTTAATCTTGCGACTTGAAATCAATAAGTATAATTCTGCGCAGACGAGATACGGGACGTTAATCACGAAACCGCGGTAGGAACGCGACGAGAGATCGAACGAGCGAACGCAGCCTCGGCCAACCCGCTCGTAAACAATTTTCGCAAAGCGGCGAGCGTAGTTAATTATTGTTAAGACACGCGACACCGAGAGAAAAGCCACCGTACGATCGTATTCGTCTAGCCTAAATAGAATTAATCAGATAATAACCATCGCTGTCATAATCCTTCCGTTCTTTTCGTCGATGCTTTTTGTGATGCCTGTGCTTTTCCGATTTCTCGCGCTCAGGCGTGTAACTTCGTGAACGACTCCGATGACGCTTCTTCTTAGCGTCCCGGCTCTTCTCGGTCTTGTGCCGTTTGTTCGAACCCATTCTCGTTCCTTACGTATCGCACGTGAAACGCAGGACTCGCCGTTTTCCGTTCGAACTCGTTTAAATATGAAAACGATCGGGACCAAATCGTGGGACCCCGTAACTGTCCACCATCTTTTCCCATGCGCACTTCGTATGACAATATGCGTGACGCGAGGCGTTACCAACTTGCGCCTCGCTCGGGAGAAATGTTCGCGCGTTCCAGTCGATGGTTAAATTAAGCAGATAATGAAATTGTTGCGAATTTCGTTTAAAAAATTCGTTTACGCTTGAACAAATTAATAAAATGTACAATAAATACGAATTTCCTGTTCCTCTGTCATGATCGACGCGTCATCTGTCTAAGAACAGCTGAAACTGACTCGCGCATTGTCATTGACAACGAAGTCGATTTATATACGAACGAAGGCGCAAGAAATTTGCGGACGCAATTGAACGCATTAATTTTTTAATTAAATTCAATTAAATTTACTTAATATCACGCATATATAGTAAATTTATTATAAAATCGCTTATGTAAGGATTATAGGCGCCGCTGTTGTTACGAACGGACCGCCACGTAATTAATTTATAAAATATCAGTTATCGCGATGAAATCTGTACGAATTTTAGTTGAATAACATAGATAAAGGTATGATCGTTCAAACAACAATAGCAATTGTTTGCTGGTCGAATGAATCTGGTGATTTTCGTTTTTTTGTCGTGGCTATGCCGATGCTTGTAATCTGCCCTAACCTTGATATTCTGACGTTTAGAAATTTGCGTGCGACGGCGGTGTTATTGTAAAAATGTAATGTACCGCGGATAATTAATTTTCTATTCGTTTCCCCCGTGCGAAATTAAATAACCACGTTCAGACGGAATGCGCAATGTGACATTTCGTCTAGGTTCCTTTTGCAATCATTTATTTTTAGCGCAACAAGAATTTCTTAATAGACGAAGCTTTTGTCTCGTCAGCTATATTAATTTACAAGTGCATAAACACAGGTATAACGTTTAGGCTTGCGACATCTCGCTAAATATTTTCCGCGCTACGATAGGCAATCGTAACAGCGATTATTAATTCGTTTGTAAATTTCTTCATATATCCTTCGATTATGCGTTACGAATTATTTATAACGTCTACTTCAAGCCAATAATTATATCGATTTACATATTTATACACGCAAGAAATTTCTGACGGTCTTTTAAATGTATATACATGGTTCAGTTTTGTATAGATAAAGTCTGTACGTATTAAAAATTGTTAATGTAATGTTATATGTATTTTAGGTAGTATTAAGACTACTAGTATTCTGGAATATAATGATCGCAGAAGTCGGCGCGGAGGGCTTTCAGCCAATGACAAGTTTCACAGAAGAAAGCCTATTCAAATTACAATGTTTAATTAAAGCTACTGAGATACAACACAGCGCTCAATGCGAATACGGGAAGAGATTATTTTTAGCGCTTACTACTGGGAACTCTGAAATCTTTTTCTATTACAAGAAAGACTCTGTATCTGCTCCTATAATTAAAAGGATACCATGGTTCCAAGGATCTCACAAGCAAATCTCAGCTCTTTGCTTTCACTTTATGGGAACATGGTTGCTCTCTACAAGTGCCGACGGATCTGTGTACATAATTCCTGCTCTGTGTTTTGTCGATGAAAATTCTGAGAAGGACAGAAGATGGACCAGTGACGATATAACTTCTTTCCCTTCTATTAGCTCGCAGCAATCTCATTCAAAGTATATATCACGATTAAACTATTACGGAGGCTTAACATTTTCACTGTAGATTGAGATGCATCTAATGAAAATCATGCAGTGAAGCTGTTAATATCATTTTTGAGATTCTTTTAATTATTTCTTTCTAAATATTTAAACAATTTCACAATTTCAGGCCAACTGCGATAGTGTGGTGGCAAAGCACAGTCATACCTGCTGAAATTGGTATCATTGGAACCGAGTATGGTGAGATCATATTTATAAATCTTGAAAGTGGCCATCAAACAAACGTTACGCAAATCAAAGGGAATATTGCCAGTCTCCACATTTGTCGCGACCAAAGTAACGACGTTGTATCGCTCTTGATAACAAGTCAGTCCAGAAGACAGTGGAGAGTACTTTTAGAGCAACATACCTACAGTTGTTTGCAAAATTTAGAAAATGGAGAATCGTACAATGCGTTGCACACGAATGACAACGCGTATGATAATACCAATATATTTGCTTCTACTAGATCCAGATTGCAAGGACTCAAGCAACTGTCCGTGGACAAGCTTGCTATACTCAGACAAAAATTGATAGAAACGAAATGTCAGACATTAGGTGAAAATTTACAATATTACGGTTGGTGTATAATTCGGTTTCGCGGCGAAATTTCACCGGAAACTATTAAATCCGTTTACTAATTTTACAGATATCACAAGTAATCGAAACAGCCAGATTACGACTGTTAATTCTGATTCTTCTACAGAAGTGAATCAGAATCAGATAACACCAGAAGCAATGTCGAAAGAAGTGTTTCTGATGTCTCAGTCGGACAGAGAGGGTCAACAGTTATATACGTGTTACCATTCTGTTACGAATCAAATATTGGTACGGTTCAATACAGAATATCTCTGAGCTATTGAATTTCTTAATAATATAATATACATATGATACAAAAACTATTCTATGATTGCAGGTATATGGACCTAATTTTACTACCGTACCTTTATCAGCGCATAAAGTATTTGAATCGTGTAGAAATATATTATTAACTCAGCGATTTTTTTTTATTTCTGACGCCAGTCAGCGTGTAATGTATGTAATATCAGACAGATTATCCGAAACCCGTAAAAGTGATAATGGTAAATTTAATCCAGAGTGCATTGTTGGTCACTTTTCTTTAGTACATAGCAAAGAAGTAATACGCGCCGTATACAGGGCTATCGATTGCACAAATAATGCACCAACAACACTTTCTGAGGAAATAAAAAATAAGTACACGTTACCGAACGGGATAAAAGATATTAGAATCGAATTACCTCATGTGGACACTTGTATAATTGTAACAAATCATTCTGTATATAAAGTTGTTTTAAGGTCGGCGTCATATTTTTGTTACGTTCAATTTATTTCTCTGCGAAATCTAAGTATCTATAATTATTGGCGTGTCTTATTTACAGGAAATCAATACTATCAATTTTTATGGAATTAGTGTTGAAAAATAATGAACTCGAGAAAGCGGCTAAATTGGCTATAGTATTCGGCATCAATGCACAACAATTATTAGAGCAAGCCGGTGATATACTTTTGATGAACAAAGAATTTTCACGTGCCGTAGCGTGCTATAAATTGTCTAAAGTAAGTATTAAGATATACCAAATAACATGTAAGACTGCATACATTAAAAAGTGTACATTATTACATATTTTTTATGCTTATCTTTCAGTGTAGAATAATGAAAAGTATGTTAAAATTTGCGTCCGTTGGATATACGGCCGATTTATTACGTTGCCTTACACATTGTTTAGCTTCTCCGGCAATTAGTGAACTGCCGATTACACCAAGAATACATCTGTCTAATTTATGTGTTCTCGCTTTTATCGAACGGACGCTTAGAGTTTCGTCTCAAAAGTCTAAGGCTATATATAAAGAGTTTTTGTAAGTATTCGCAAATTTTACTTTTACTTTATCTTCGTCAAAAGAATTCTGGAAAACAGAATGCAATATTAACCATTTGACAATTTCAGGTATTTCTTATCTACAAATTCTTTTTACGATGAATTATTAGCAGTTGATATCGCTGGACAGACTTGTCTTTGGGAAGTGTTGCATCACCTAGCAACACAAAAGGGTCTCTATGGACAAATGTTAGATGTTCTTCTGAGAACAATACGCAATTTCAGCACAAGCAATTTCCATCCAACGCCATGTAATATATAATTACTCAATTGTAAATTGCCTAATTTGTAATTACTTATGAGATTCTTGTTTTATTTTAGATGGTTTATTGATATGCATAAGTGAACCAAGTTTAATGCAGGCGATGCTTATACACCCTGAGTTAGCTAGAAGTCATATGTCATTTATTCTTGATAATCTTCAGGACTCTCAAATTTTTGTACTTCAGGTAAAATTTAGATTATATTTATAATAACGATGTACATGGTTTTAATATTCTCACATTTTGATAAATATTGTTTCAGAGATTAGTGACACTGTACGATCCAACGAATCCAGTGATAAGACCTAGAATAGTGCGATGCCGATTACGCCATAGAACTACTTCTTATAGTTCTCAATCTAGTCAATGTGATTCCATAGATCTCATGGAAAATGTACGTATAATTGTTCAAACAACAAATCCACCCATTCGCTCAATTACAATTGTATTTTTTACATACAGGATGAGGCTGATACATTAATAGAGGAAATGATAGAAACTTTTCTACTAATTTTACTTACTTTGATTTATAAAAAGTCTATTTTACACCAAGAATCTCTTGCTACATGTAACATTGAATTATTAAGTCTTAAGAAGGTAATTATTATACAAGTTTTTTGATAGTTCGTACTAATAGGTAATTACATGTTTATATAATTTAAACCAGGAACATAGGAATAGTAATCCTGGTGCTGATTTTAAAAGAAGGCCATTGTGCGCTGGATTTTCTCACGTTGCTCTAATTAGAAATGGAAATGTTTATACATGGGGAAGCTTTGTGCAGGGATGTTTGGGTTAGTTTCACATACGCACTTAGAGCTACGTATTTTTATATGTAATTATATTAATTTTAACACAGGAACTGGTCCATCTGTATTGAGATATGGTGCACCTCAACCCATACCTTTCTTTCGCATCATGGAGGTTGAGGTTCTCAGTGTATCTTGTGGTCACTGTCACACTTTGGCAGTAACTAACAACGGTGTTTACGCGTGGGGATCAAGCCAGTTCGGCCAATTGGGCTTGGGAAAGATCTTACATTGTTCAACCCCTGAACTGGTCACGTCGTTGGCCCAAGAAGTGATAATCGACGCGGTAGCCGGACAATATCATTCTATTGCATTGACTGCGGATGGCAGAGTCTTTACATGGGGTTGGGGTGTTCATGGCCAATTGGGTCATGGTAATACTGACAAAAAGCTAACGCCTACGTTAGTTACGTCTTTGCTTGGCATAGTTGTACGTTCCATTAGTGCTGGCCATGCACATACGCTCGCTCTCTCGACAGAGGGTATCGTGTACGCGTTCGGTTGCAACATCTTTGGGCAACTAGGCGTTGGAAGTAACGTTAAAAGTTCAGTGCCAATGAAAGTATCGTTATCAGAGAGGATATGCCTAATCGCATCTGGATATTTTCATAATGTAAGCAAATATTTGTACAGGTGTCTCGCAACGAAATTAAGAACAAATTATTGCATATTATGTACATATATATTTATTTATGAATACTGTCGTTTTTTTAGCTTGCCGTTAGTTATACAAATAAACTGTACATATGGGGAGCCAGCCCTCAAGTTCTCCGACTGCAAGCACAAACGCAAAAGAAGACTCGAATACTCGAGCAACGAGACGGTATCGTAAAGCAATTTGAAAATATCGATGAATTCGAGAAAGTCACGGATCCTGTGAATGCGAATGATACGAATGAAGAAATCGGAGATGGCAATGCACAAAATAAAAATGCACAAACAAGAGCTAGCGGGACCGGTATGGATTCGCGAAAAAAACAATTGGATAATGTTTGTTTTAAGAATGTAAATGTCGGATCATTGGAGGAGGCTCAAACGCATTTAAAACCGGCCATCGTGGATACAAGTTTAGTCAGAGGAGATATCATACAGGTCAGTTAAATGACTTTCACTCCTTTCAATCGTAAAAAGTTATTAGCAACATAAGTTCTACTACTATTCTCTTACAACAGATATCGACTGGCTGCCATCATAACGCTCTTATAACAAAAGATGGATCGCTTTATACATGGGGTAGGAATTTGGATGGCCAGATTGGCAATGGTAGCAGACGGGAAGTACCCATTCCCACACCGTTATGCTACAATCCCGCTTCGATATTTGCACAGGTACCTCCAAGACATAACGCCTACAAAAAGGTGGATGAAGAGCAAGAATTGGACGGCGGAATAAAGAAATCCACAGTGAACGAAAGAAACGGGAACATGCATGATGAAGCTCGAACGTTTCAATCGGAGAATGACGAATTTAAGGAGAAAATAAATCCTATAATTAAAACTGTTGGAGTTTATTGTGGATACGACTATACAATTGCTATTCAACCAGGTACCTAATTTGTGAAGTACGGTATTGTATCATTGTTGGAACGTTTTTTGACTTAGTTGCAAAAACTAAGCTTTATGTATAAATATCATATAAAGTATAGATTCATCGCAGACCCATTGCGCTTCTAAACGCAAATTTTTTAATTATTGAACAGCTTTAGACTTTACTGTCCATAAAAGTTTTTCATTTCTGTTACTGTATTCTCTTTCAGGAGGTACAGTTTTAGCTTGGGGTAATAATAGTAGAGCACAATTAGGCAGGCTACCTGCAAAAGACACACGTGACACCGATGATAAGCTTGTGTTGATTAAAAAGCGAGTTGTGCGACTCCCTCATGCATCACATGTAGTTTTGGACGTGCCTAGTCAAGTTCCTAATATTCCCGCTCCTATTATTTCTTATCAGAGCTACGATATATCCTCCTTGGCGGGTGTTATTCGTCCCTTAAGCGTTATCGAAAAATCACCTGGAGAATCGACGTTACATTACGCATTGGAATATTTCTCTGGTTTATATGATTCCTCGAGAATTATAGAGAAGGTTGGTTGTTTTTTATTATCTTATTAAGCTCAATAAAAGATTGTACTTTTATTTAATTTATTTACTTTATCTTTTACTATATCTAATTATCTTTATCTTATGTACTATATCTTTTTAGTGTGTCGAGTTAAGGAACTATCAAGCTTGCTCAAAAATAGCTATGCTGCAGCATAACATCTCAGACGCGTTTTCATATCAGTTGAAAATTTTACACGCACTCAGTCTCGAATCTTGCTCAAAAGTAAAGTCTGAAAATTCACGTCCAAAGATGAAACGAAGGTCCAGGGAAGAATCGAACTTAAAAAGGTCTTCGTCCGCGCATCACGTTAAGAAGAATACGGAACTGTTTAACAAACAGGTGGAGAAGAACCTAATTGACTCTGTCGAGGATTGTGCGGCGAAAAACAAGATGAAAATTCCTGCCAGTAAATCATTAAACAGCTTGCAAATGCTTCAACAGGAATTATATTCATTTGATTGTCAAGGTGGCTTGGAAGAATTGTGTAGGGATGTTAAATGCGACAACACGCCTGTGGGAATTTTCGAGGACAGTTGTAATTCTGACACCAGCTCTGATACGGATGAATGGATGGAAAACCTCATGTTCAAGGAAAATGAATTACGGAAGCAAGGGAACGCCGGCAGATCCACCGATGATAGTTCCGGAGGTTCTACTCCTATGAAGGAAACGGTGGATCAATTATCTAAGGGGAATGAAACGTTTTGCGAGACAAAAATTACACGATCTCGACAGAACAGTGTAACGAGCGAAGCTATAAAGGTGCTCAAGTTCTTTTTGAATGAGATGGAAAATGAGGCAGATACGGTTAAATGTAAAATGTTACAAGATGCGCTTGACTTTTGGGTCGAACATGATTTACCGATACAGAGTATAGAGAATGTATTTTTGGAGCATATTCAGTCAATTTTTTATCCCCTCGGATTGTTGTTATTTTGGTAAGTTTATTATTGATACGTATGATTGTAATATTAATTTACGATGGTATTAATAATAGATGTTTTTTATTACAGCCAAGAGGTGATGAACAAGTATTTGGACGTGAGTAAGAATGATACAGAGGCCAAGAGCTCTATTGCAATTAATTTATTTTCTGTTAAATTTTGTCTTCAAGTGTGTTCTATGTTGCTACATCATATTGATCAAGGTAAACAGTGTTGTTTACTTAGACCAAATATAGTTTATTCTTTTACCTTTCCTATTTTTATTGTTAGGTCAATCTACACCTGAATTTATTAAGCTATTATCTTCATTAACGGCTGATCAATATGGGCCACCATTAACTGGATATCCCGGTTCAAGTGGAAATAATACTTCGAAGCAGATGATGGAAGGAGTTATAAGCACTGTATCCTCTAATGTTCATGACTCAAGATCATTTGTACATATTAAGGTGGATTATAAAACTTATATCACGTAACAATTCTGTCACTTAACGATGGCTGCTAAGACCATTAATGCAACAAATGTTTATTTAAAATTAGGATCCGGATGCAGTATACCGATTTCTCGAAACTGAAGAAGACACGATGGTATTTACGTGTGGCCATCATTTTCCAATGGCTGGATATAAAACGGAAGTGATACCAACAATGGAAACCGAAATGCTGACATCCGAATCGCTGGTTCTTCCATGTACAGCTCAGTACTTGGGAAAAATGTTATCTCAGACGACTAAGCCGGAAATACTGTGTCCGTTATGTATACCACGTGCACTGGAAACGTTGGTGAAGAAACATAATGGGTGAAAAGTATGTACCTGAGATTTTATTTTAAGGAAAAGGGATAGAAATGAAAAGAAAGTTGGTATACATATATAAGTTCTTCTTAAGCTCTCAAAGAACTCTAAAGGACGAGTATGCGTAATATGAACTTTTCGATTAATTTTAATGAACTAAGTACCGAAGGAAGATTGAAATCCAATTAGTTAACGGCAAAGCGAAGTAACGAAACGTTTAAATTTACAACACTTGCCATTGCAATTGAAACGTTGCATCGAACAAACATTACAAAGTACTGTGAAAAATGAAAGCTCTCTATCTTTGAAGTCATATTTTTAGAGAATAATTCTTCATAGACATGAGAAGTTGTTGAATGTAAGAAATTATAGTATGCACTAATTTTTTATTACTTAAAAACACACGTCTTGTCGAACGTTAGAATGATTATTTCACTACGCACATTAAAATTGAACGTGTTTATTGAAACCGGATATGTTATGTGTTCATAAACGATCGTAAATTAATAACTCTTAAATTTATTACTGAACTATAGATTACAAAAAGGAACAACGTTGTGTATCGGCATTTCGAGTACTTTACCGTTTAAAATGTATTTCGAGACTTTTAATTTATATGCAACTTGTTAACTGCTTAGACGCAGTTAGTACTATATTTTTGAAATGGTTAATGACTTAAATACAACGATGTAATGTAATAATTAGTAACGAATCAATAATCGTTTCTTTTTGTACTTCCGTTTGAAACAATTTTATCGTAGACTACCCATACTGACATATTTTAAGCTTAAAACCTCGTGGACTTTATTATCGATGGTTTTGACTAATATAATACTATTTTATAGTATATAACAATTATATTATTAATGAATTTTATTTCATAATCAGCTACTTATTGTGTAGATCTTTTTGAAACTTACTGCAACTTTTTTCTTTACATGACTAAAAAAAAAATCAGTGTATTTGATCACAGTATATAAACGGCTATAAGAAAAGTATATTATTAATGTATGAAATTTATTAACACTTTCGTGACTATCAAGATAGTATTACATTTTTTCAAAAGTTAAATCTGATAGCCAAAGTACTACATATGTTTTCTTTTTTTATTATGGTTTTACCAAAGCTCAGGGGATACCCTCGTTATATTTTAATAAATAGAAAAAGATATATATGGCAATAGAGGGATAATGGAGTCAAATAGTAGTAGTACCAGTGCTTACAAGTGCATGGTGCCAAATATTATATAATATTAATGTATACACAATACGACCACGAAAGTGTTAATATATTTGCTAACCAAATGTTAGTTACTATGAAATTGCAACAGGTAGTCGCACAGTAGTTATAGCGACATTGTAAAATATATTTAAAAAGAAAAGATAATTAAGGAATGGACACAACTACCATCTGTGCAATCTTAAGAAATGTGTGCAAAGTATTGCTCTCCTCCGACTTACGCGATTACATGAATTTATGTTATATTATTGAAAATTACTTAAATGGAGTTTAAGTTTATAAAATTCTGTCAGAGTAAAATTTTTGTGATTGTCATGATTGGAACGATTAGATGATAAAGATTTTGGTGTAAAGTAGGAATACGTGTAACGTTAATTTGCGTAAGTCCAGAGATGAATATACTAAACTGTAAGGACTGATGAAAACTATATTGATCTAGTCTTAAAAGTATATGCCAGAATAGAGTAGTCGTTTAGGTTCCATTATGTTATATTCGTAACCTATGATCATAGAAATTGGAAAAAACATCTTAGCAAAAGAAAAAAATATATGTGATTCTTTGTGAACTTGTAACTGATGTTAAGTAGACGATCGGTGTGTTAGTGCAGTAGAGAAGTAGAATTGAAATTGTACATAAAACATTATTCGTAAAAGTGAGATACTTCCGGTTACAAATGGAGCAGTGCTCGTGAACTTTATTATATTTTTTAAGTAGGAACCGCACGAAAAGTAAAGAAGCATTACAGGTATGGTGCATTAGTACATGTCGGGGAATCTCTCCGCTGATTTCGGAGACCAAATAGGAAGGTTTTAGAAATTAATCAATGCAAATCCACGAATAAAATGAATGTTATAGCTGCAATTATAATCGATTATTAACAAACTACGTAAAAGTGAAACTATTACAATACAGAGTAAAAAATTATACATGCTTTATTCTTTAGCATAAAGTAATGTATATTTAATTAATAATTAAGATGGTAACAATGAATAATTTAGTGATAAAATATAAGCATTCCCCAATATGTCTTGCTCACTTCATGTTAATCAGCGAGTGTAACACAAGTTTTTATTAAAAAAAGAAATATACTTAAAATCTGTATATATTTTATACCATTGAGATTCGAATTTGACCGTACTAATCCATTAATAGTAATGGATCAGAAAATTAAATTTACTTTTATTATTTTATCAAATGTGATATAATTATTTTAGACGATGAAAAATATTTTTTCATACTTTTCGTTTCTTATAAAAGGTTGAACATTTTAGAAACGTGCAATATTTTACCCAGAAACCGCATTGAATAATTTCTAAATCCTTCTGTTATAATATCCACGCGTTTGAGACGTGTGATATTTTTTTCTATTAGTTATTCTTAAATTGCATAATATATTTTAAAATATATATATATATATATATATATATATATATATATATATATATATATATATATATTATATATATATATATATATATATATATATAATATATTCTGGACGTGTAGCAGTCTTCTCCAACTTATTTCTCGATACTTAATATACGGGTATATTATTAAACCGAAAGATACCCAATATTATATTGTCAAGAATTTACACAGATTAGATAATCTATTGCATAATTAAATGCATGTATAAATATAATATGTTTTTCTTTTTATGCAAATGACTTTACTGTTTTTGTGTATTATATTAATCGCATAGTAATACGACATATTTGATTCGGACAAAAAATTTGTTTAACTTTTTAGCAGACACTTTCGATATATTTTTTGTCCGGTCCTTTTTTAAATTCAATTTATATATCTGCAATATTAAATTGTTTATTTACACGATAAGGCAATAATCTTGTAACATATATTCAAGTGTACAGTTTTGAATGTCTTGTATATGAAGTCTTTCACTGATAGTACTTAGACAATTTAAGTATTTAGTCAATAAATACGATTAGCAGAACAATTTACCATTATTTTCTTTTTCATTTGAATTTATCATTTGAACCTCGATGTTACTCTCTTCTCTCTCTTTTTCTAGTTATCTTCTATACAATGAATAATTTAAAAAAAAGGAAAAATTTATTGGTTTTTAAACTTTTTATTTAAAGAATTATATAATAAAAAATATATGTCTTCTTTTTATTACAGTCGGTAAACGTGCTGCATGCGGCACTCATCTGGCCGTCTACTGCTTTCGCACGCGGTCCATCACAAAAAGGATTGTTTCAATCACTTGCAAAGACAACATTGCACAGTTCACTTCGATGAACGACACTAATTTAACAAAATTGATAGCAAAATAAATACTATACGTGTTTATTTTACATTCAATTTTATTAAATCAATTGTGCAGGCAGACCAAGTGGAGCAAAGTATCTTAGAAGAATGTTTTAATGAATATGATTATGCTTAACGTTCTAGTAGAAATTGTAGTAATACTTTTTTTGCATTTGAACTTGACGTGAAACGTGACAATAATTTTTAGTGTGAACTTAAATTCTGAACTTCAATGTAATCCTTAACTTTAGAACTCTGTTAAGAAATCTTCGTTGAATGGTTCTTTAGATAAAACAAAAATAACTTCACAATTAAAGCTGTTCAATGTTACGAGCGAGAGACTCGAGCTCCGCACGAATGTCTGCGGGTAGATCATCTCCGATTTGAGCGTCGAAATACTCTCTAAGCTCTTTGACTTCATTCTGCCAGAAGCTTTTTGGTAATCTGAATAATTCTTCCATATCTACTTTTCCTTGTATGTTGTTCATGTTTAACGACTCAAGTTTAGGTAACAGGCCTATGGGAGAGTCTACGGCGATATCCTCGCCATTGATTCTGCGGAAGATCCAATCCAAAACGCGAGAATTCTCGCCAAAGCCTGGCCAGAGGAATTTGCCATCCGTGCTCTTTCTGAACCAGTTCACGTGGAATATCGCTGGCAGTTTAGCGTCCTTCACTTTGGCCATACTCAGCCAGTGCTCAAGATAGTGTCCAAAATTGTAGCCAAAGAAAGGCCTCATGGCAAACGGATCGTGCATGATTGCCTTGTCCTAATTGTTAATTATTTAAGATAATAATTTAGCTTCCAGTGAGGAATTTTTATGCATTGAAGCTCCTTTGACGACAGAATGTAATGATACGATACTAAGGATAGCGAGCGTGTCGTGCAGAATTATTTTGCTCTGATTGTTAATTGTTGAGTAATGTATTTAGATTTGAAAGCAAATTTATTTAGGTAGCTGAACCCAATGAGGAATTTTACGTTTCCTCGATAGAATCTTCGAGAACTAGGTATGTTAGTGCAGTGTTTCGTGTGGATATGGAATAATTAGTATTTCTTACAATTATTTCAACGTGAAATAATCTCCTGATGATGATGGTTGTTATGCAATTTTAGTATAGCGTATATGGTTACGATAATAGTTAAATGGTAACAGTACCTTGTGTTCTGCTGCAGCGGTCGCTTCAGACTTCATGGACGCTCCAATAAAGACACCGTGTTGCCAATTTCTAGCCTGATATATCAGGGGAACACCTTCTGGTCTTCGGCCTCCAAAAATGATCGCATCTATAGGAACGCCAGCTGGATCTTCCCAAGCTGGATCGATAATTGGACATTGCATAGCTGGGGAACAGAATCTGGAATTGGGATGCGCTGCGGGTGTCTTGGAGCCTCTGGTCCACTTGTTGCCTCGCCAATCAGTAATCTGCGCAAGTGTTTAGAAAATGCAATTAATACAACTTTACGTAACAATTGATATCTCTCAAAAATACAGCAAGAACGTTAGAATATAGGAAAGCGAGTTCTTACTTCAACATCATCATTGATTTCTTTTTCCAATCCTTCCCAGAAGACTCCACCATCGTTGGTAGCCGCTACATTGGTGAATATAGTGTCCTTGAAGATGGTCTTCATAGCATTAGGGTTGGTGGAGAAACTGGTACCAGGTGCAACACCAAAGAATCCATTCTCCGGATTTATAGCGCGAAGCCTGCCCTCCTTGTCAAACCTCATCCAGGCGATGTCGTCACCCACGCATTCAATCTTATACCCTGGCAGTGTTGGCTGCATCATGGCCAGGTTGGTCTTCCCGCAGGCACTTGGGAACGCAGCGGCGATGTAACATTTTTTACCTTTTGGATTTGTGATACCCAGTATCTACAAAAGGTAACTGATACAGAATCTCTTAGATGACTGACAAGCTTGCTAGCGTCGAGTAACGATTGAAAGTGGTGGAACCGATCGGTAGGAAGGTCAGGAAATTATTTGCTATCAAAGAAACCGAAACATTTTTTGATTGACGCGCTACGGTTTTATAGTATATCTTACGAGATCACTTTCATGATTATTATTGGGGTTATATAACATAAATTCCAAATAGAAATTAGTGGAACTAATAGAAATTGAGTAAATCCACAGACTAATTATTATACAATATTGTTACGTACGAGCATGTGTTCAGCCAGCCAGCCCTCATCTCTGGCGATGGTGGAGCCGATTCTCAAGGCGAAACACTTTTTACCAAGTAAAGAATTTCCACCGTAACCGCTACCATACGAAACTATCTCGTTCTTCGCTGGTTTGTGAAGAATGATGGTTCTCTCCGGATCGCAAGGCCAAGCAGGATTGATTTTGATCTTCGAATTCAATTTTGGAGCACCAACAGAGTGCAGGCACTTGACGAAATCATCGTTCCCAAGAATCGCGAGAACCTTTCTTCCCATCCTGGTCATTATTCTCATAGAACAGGCTACGTATGCGGAATCTGTGATCTCTATCCCAATTTTTGAGAAGGGTGAGCCTATCGGGCCCATGCTGAACGGAATGACATACATTGTTCGACCTAAATTAAATTCAAATTGTTAGTCTCGTTAACCGATTAGGTCGAATTATTTTTGAGGAGTTTTTTAGTAAGAATTACCTTTCATACACCCCGGAAAGCGGTCTAGAATAGCCTTGTCCATGTCAGTTGAGGAAATCCAGTTGCCCAATTCTCCAGTGACACCATCGCGTGAAGCTGGGACCGTGTCATGTTTGGACTCCGTGCTGATAAACGTGCACTTCTCGACGCGTGCTACGTCCGCTGGATTCGTTCTAGCCAACCAGCTGAAACAGAATTGTGCAATTGTCATGATATCAGGAAAATTGGTCAAAACTATCAGGATGTTGCAAAAGTTCTTAGTAAAATTAAAGCTTTACTAAAAACTAGTAAAGACTTACTGAAAGTTTTAGTATATCATACGAACTTGTAGTATAATACTTACCAATTCTCGTATTTCGGTAAAGGTGTTATCGTATCATTCTTTTGTAAAAGTTTCAACAGTTGCTCGTACTCTGCATTGCTTCCATCGCAGATATAGATATCCTTGGGACAGCAAAGGGATGCACATTCCTCGATGTATGAACGAAGTTTCGGAGCAAGGGGTTCCGTCAGTGTATTCAACAAGGGTGTTCTTCCTATGTATTCATAAGTATTGTTGATGGCTGGATTTTTCGCTACATTGGTGACCAAGGTGGACACTCTGAAAACAAAATTAAATACTCTGACTTAATGTTTGATTTAATAATATCTATCTTACATATGCAGCACGCGTTTGTAACATTTTTCCTGTGAAATCCAACGTACATTATTCTACGTTTTATTCAGTAGAGCCTAATCAATCACTTTGGATCAATGCAACAGGTAGTGCTATCCAAGCATCTATTAAAAACACGTTGATCGATCGGTTTCCACTGTATTATTGCAGAAACGTTGCTAAACAAGAAATGAAAAATTCTAAGTCGATGGTTTAAGGAATCGGCGACATTTACGCGTTCACCTTTCATTGTTGATGTCGAAAATTGATCGCGCAACTTTCATGCTGTTGCATGTCCTGCATTGCCATTTTCTATCGCGTTGCAACAAAATCATACCTTTTCCTTTTACTAGAAGAACCTGTTGCCTTTATAAGTATATACCTTAGCAGTCATTAAAAAAATGTTCATGCTTCACTGCGCGCAATATAAAATAAGTAGAGGCTATAGAGTACCTTTTTAATAACAAAAAAGTGCCGCATATAAAATGTTTGAATACATTTTTTAATAGTTGTTTTGTAATTATTTATAATAATAGAGAGAAGAGTATTAAAAAGTAAATTCTTTAAAAGTCAGCTTTAAAATATCTATGAAATGAACAGTAATATTTGCGATAAAGAAGTACATTGATATTAGACTTATCTAATTAGAAGAAACGTGCTTAGTGTTTACACAAATATGTTGTTACTAACATTACACAAATACTATACAAATCATACAATGAATATATAACAAAGATTGCGATAACATTATGCAACGTCAGACAGAAGCAGCTGAATAGTTTTTCATTTAATCCTTATTATCCAAGTTTCTTTACATAACTACTTTCAACTACTTTCAACTCATCCCATTAGAACCAAAATTGAAGTTGTTTCCTTTGAAATGACAAACTCGACTCCAGCTTTTCCAAATGAAGCAATATTCGATTTCATCGATCTAACACACGAGCAATACTCACCGCGGATAACAAACGCCGATCGTATGCGACATCTTGGTAACGTTCAGAAGCGTTCGATGGCTCAGGATCGCGAACCTTGCTATCTGCTGTCTTCCAATTCCGGGCGCATTGACCGAGTCAACGGATTTCAAGTAGCACGGATCTCTCCTCCAAAGGCTCTTGCAATGGATCGAGGATCCTCCGGAAGAGGTTGCAGCGACGGAGAAACCTCTGGTGATCCGGAAACTGATACCGGCCAAACTCGACCAGCGTATCGGATCGATTCTCGCTGACATGTCCCGCGTTTCACGCTTTTATACGATCGGCAAGGATTTCGCACGACCCGCTGCTCGTCACGCGGATCACACGTTCCGCCGGTTACAACGGGTGGGGCGGTTGCGGAACGGCCGCAGAATCAGCTACCCCAGACGTCTGCTCAGTCCGTTTCCGACTCGTTTCGGGTTATCGCTTCTGACGATCGTGATTTGTAAAAGGGACGATGCTGAGGACGATGCACAGACCTGGCCACGTTTCCACTATTATGTATCGAATAGAAAAACAGAGAGGCCTATAAAGTAAGAAGATATTCGAGCGATAGTCGATAGCGAGAAGAAGCGTGAACGCACCGAGAGAATCCTAAAATCAAACGTCCAGTGTCCACGCGATGAATTCGATCGGAACCGCAGAAGCGGAGCAGATGGCGGTAAAAAGGTAGGCGTAGCAGTCGACTGACCGGACTCCCAGTACTTGAAGACCTTGAGGTCGTCTCGATGGATCGAGAGATGCCGACGACGCGACTGGACGACGTTGCACTTTCAAAAGTAGCGTGGTGCGAATTGGCGGCGGCGGACACAGTGGTGACGGTCGATGACAACTGAGGAGGAAGACACGCACACGGCCGATCGCACCGTTTGGAACTGACTGATCGGTCGGTGCGCTTGGTCGATCGAAGTAAAAGCGATCGGGGCACGACAAGATTCAAACGGCCCACGCGAGAGTATCGAGACGAAATCGGTTGCCCTAGCCGGTTGTTTTACACGTACAGAAACCACTGTTACTCCGCTGTGTGCGGTACTTGCTCTTCTATTTTTGCACGAACACTTTCGCTTTCCGCTATCTAGCGCAGCCACGCGACGCGAGCTCGTCGTGAGGGCGACGACGGGCAAGCCTCGCGTAATTATCGGAACCGGTGCATTCTTCTCCGTGTTTAAATACCATTTCGTGAAAAGCGAATTATCGTACCGTGTTCGTTGCGAAACGAACGTTCTGTTTGCTTTGAGACGATAGACTGTGGACGGTTTGGCGCCAAATGTTGATTGCCGTTAACTGTCGTTAGCGTTATTGGGGAATCTTCCTACAGAGTTCCGAGGAATCGTTATTATGAAGATGTCGGGCTTATTGAAGATGCCAGGGACTCGTACTGAAAAGAGATCGTGATTGAGAATTATGAAGATGTTGAGTCGCTATAAAAAATTTTATAAAAATTTGTACATGAAAATGTTGAGAAGTCATTGTTAAAGATTTTGAAGAATTTCGAAGAAATCGTCGATTCCCTTGTTAAAAGATCGCGGGAAGTAATTGTCAAATTCTCGAGGAGAAAGTTGCATTCGATTATTGTTGATCGACGGGATTATCGTCGATCATTCAGCCGCCTTTTACATTTAATCTAAGAGCGATCGTAAACGATGCTCTGTTTATTGCTTCGTGATGGTAAATTGATTATTGTATTCAAACTTCTTTCGAAATTATTTCGAAATTGAGAATATATGCGTAGAAATACGTCAGATTAGAGATGATATACGGCTGATAAGAGACGATATTGTATCGAATGATAAAGTTAGGTCGATGAAAAATTCTCTGTTTCGTAAAACCACGACATACTGCTCGATTGGATAATCAATACAAATTCTGCTAATTTTAAATACCGGTTAATTCCGGGGCTGATTCAATCGCTTCCAATATATAATAACACTGGTTGATGCAGAGATCATGCTGCGTCTATCTAATCGATGAGACGGTATATAGTTCAAAGTATAAGAATCAGAACACTGACGGAATTGCTGTCCTAAATGAATCGACTCTCTCGAGATAAAGAGATGGAGGACAGACGCTAGTCTGGGAGGAATCATTTCTGGAACTTTCAATAGCACAACGTATAAAATATTATTAAGTAGTATAAATTGCACACACACTTCCCTCGTTTAAATGGTGGAAATAAAAGATGAGAGGGGTGCAACATTATATTATTATTATTATTGAAACATTAAAGTCGCAGTTTGTATCATTTCTCAGAGTGCAAGGGTACGTACTTAATATTTCTGACCTTATATGAAAATAGAAATCAACTATTCTGTATCGACAAACTCGTGCTACCAAAGGTTAAATCAATTTTATTTGACTAATTCTCGTTCAAGTTTATCGCGAGCATAAAATTTATTGTTACTAAGACACACGCTGCGGAATATTTAAACACGAATAATTGGTATAATTGAACGGTTGTGTGTTTCATACGAGAGTGAACTGGGGTGGAAAAAAACTGGGGGGTACCAATGACGTCGGTATCGTTCTTTTTCACGAATCGTTTCAACAGATTTGTCATTTTCCTGTATTTTATCGCGAGAAATGTGGGATTTGCGAATTATCGCAACCAGACAGTGAACTACGGACCAGGTCACAGGCGACGAGATGCATTTTCTTTGTAATTGGATCAAAAAATAAACGAAGAGTTGATACACAATTGATAAACACGATTGCAATCTCTAGATTATCTCACTTTACTTCTGTTACTAATACTTAACTATGAAGAACCAAATATAAGAATTAAATAATCAAAAGCAATATATATTGAATAATAGAGACACGAGTTATAGTTTTAGATTATTCCACTCTTTAAATGTAAACCATTTCAACATTTAACTATGTATTATGTGGTATTAAATAAGGTTAATTAAACCGTTTCGCCTGTAACTATAAGTACATTAAGTAAACGCAAAAATATGTAGAAAAATCGATCAACCTATCCCGTCGAACATTCGCGAGGAAAAAAGAAAACATGGAGGTAAGATTGCCTAGAGAAAGGAAGTATGCCTGCGCATTGGACTTTGAACTATAACAAGCTATCCAATGCGTGCAATGTTCATACAACGTTATTGTTTACGGAGATTTCTCGAACAACTTCGTACTTTGTTTGGATTCTGTTCTCCCTGTTGTCTTCAATCGTATCGTAGCGATTAATTTCCTAGAAGGAAGGATCGCGAATACTGCTACCACACAGTGATAAAGTACCCAATGTGAAATCAGCCATTTAATTGCATTTATGACCTGTTTTCTTTGATACAAGTCACCCTCGGATATGCATATACGGCGATATATTCAGATCTTGTTATAAATATAATTAAGTAAACTTCTCATTGTACTTCTTTTTTAATGAAATAAAGTTAGAGTGATACTTTTGTAGTGTCAATATTGTGTTAGTGACAAAAAGTTATTTAGCTATAGAGCTTAATCCGATTGAGTCAAATTGTTTGACGAAATTTCTGATTGATAACAGCGATGAATACGGTCTACAAATTGTCGACCACGATTTACTGTACAAATGTCTCGTTTTAAGGTATCGTTCCGCGACTTTATCGGCATCTAATATTTTCCTTCACCCTAGCCATTCAATTATATGATTAATTCACAAGGCCAGACGGTCTACGCGAGGCAGACAACGGAATAAAACACTAGAAGTCTCGCGAAACCACCGAGAACGATAAAAGGATCATGACCGTACACTTTTTCAGCTAAAAACAGATAAAGCTTTTGTATTTCATCCGCTCACGATGCGTGCACGTTCGCTCTCTTTCTTGTCGCGCACATTTTTTTCCCCAATCATCTAAAGCTTACCAATCGATTTATTACTCCCCCTATCAAACATGTATTATACAGTATTATCCAAACTTTTTACTTTTTAACCCATAAAAATTCATCCAAATATCAAGTCGAATACCCTACAGTCTAATCAATTACACTAGTAGAGTACATACGGTACATTTCTCTATAAATACCTTGGAGAAACATTATGCAAAGGTAATAAACGTTTCCTTGCGCTATGAAAAAAGAAAGTGTACTTGAAAGTATAGTTTAAATATAAACGGAAACATTGCAAAACCTCTAGCTCTTTTTGTCACAGTATTTATCAATGTTTCACGCTCCAACAAAATACGCAAATGGTAAACAGAAACAAAAACTCTTACCGCAAACATATTTTTGCAAATGCGATGGCGAACTTAGGACATCATCTGTTTTATCTTTTTGTTCCAGCTGACGAAGGATCTTGCACCAGCTGACAGACGATCTAGTGTCAAGAGTCATCGGTTGATGTTGGTATTTTGGTTCCCAGAAAAAGTTAGCAAGCGTAATCGAGATTAGAATTTTGGACTCTGTGATGATGACGTATTTATTTACCTGACCCTTCTGCTACAGTTTTGAGATTGCACGCATGGATTGTGATTATCGTATCGAGCGCTCGTGTCAATTCTTTACAATTAATCTGCGCATGTTGCAAAAATGATTGTGTTTGCGTTCAATAAAATTGTGCGTACATGACTGTTGAACTTCGGCTTAGCATTGTGTCAGTTCTATCATCTGGCATTTTATACACGTGTCTGAAATTTCATTCCTCTGGTGTAGTACCCGTTATTGCTCTAAATCTTGCAGACAGAAGATATAGAATTATTAATATTATAATTAATAAAACTATAATGTAACAATTAAGTAGAACGCAATGGTGCCTCGAATATATACTAAATATAGTATAGCAATGTGTTCTTATCTTGTACATACCATAAACTAATAATAAGAAACCTTGGACTCTGTAATAAAGCGCACGCTGAAAGGTCTTTGCCGTACAAACAATAATACAAGTCTATTATAACATCTAAAAGTACAACGCAATCAGATCTACGATTGCGGCAGAAATCATTGAGTTCTAGTTCCAACCAGTTCCTCGAAATCATTTCATCGCATTTCTGTCGTCCCTGTGATTCTTTCCCCTGTTTTAAGAGTAAAGCTTATTCTCTGCATAAATAGACGTGCAACGTGGAATGCATACGCGCGTACACGGGAAAGTTATGCGTGGCCTGACGTATCGTGGAGGCTCGACTGTGTGGTTGCATGATACGGTTATCATAATTGATTGCATAACACAGTGGGCACGACCGCGCGATGTCTACACCAACAACCATCTCGCAAGACAAAAGCGCATGCACACATTCGATTCGAATAATAGTGTTTTGTTGGTGCCCTTTAACTTCAGCGTGGTACAGACGCGTGATTCGCATTCTTTGCATTCACTCATTTTAGAAGCTTTTCAGGAGGCTGCTTAATTCATCTGCGAGACTTTTTGCACTTCTGTAACACAATTTTTTAGGAGATCCTGTTAAAAACATTAGAAAAGTAAGAAATTTGCAAAACGTCAAATATTTCCGTAAATATCAAAGAAATTATTTTTTGTAAGCGATAGAATCAAAGTTGCGTTTGAAACACTGTAATACGTAATGCTGTTAATGTAACGACGTGAAATTTAATTGAGGGTAAAAGTCTCATCTTGATTCTGTTCAGCAAATCTAAATTTGTACATTAAATATACATATACTACTGTACTTTCTAATCTTGCAATACACGAACACAGTCTTTCTTAAACTCGTCTTACGTCTGAATGACTTCTTAACTATACGTCATGTCTTGAAGCAGATTATTCTGTGTTTTGACTCGCTCGATTACGTTATGTACACAAATTTGCAACGAATTCATTACATATCGCATATTTTCCATACATTTTTATCAAGAAAGTTTGTTTACCTCTTATTCTGTATTCTGTTTATATTTTGTAAATATTTAGGGAAGTACTGATTGTACCAGTTTGTTTGCGTACATTTACTGCGAGAAAGTGTTTTAATGAATCAATTCCTTCATGAAAATACTTTTAATTTTCATCATATATTTACACGAACATTTCTTCATGTATTTACAAGCATGAAACCCCCTGCGACGCGCTAAAAAAGGATAAAAGTGTTATTATCTGTGGTCTTTAACCCTAACATCTCATAATGAAGAATAGTTCTATCGTTTTTGTTGTCCTCGTTGCGAAACTCAATTCTCTTTATCATGAACAATATTTTCTACTGTTATAAATTTATTTATGACAGAATTTCATAAGAAATAAAGCCGTGAACACTAACGAAAGTGAAAATCGAGAATTTTCTTAAAAGTTATATGTTTAAGTACAAGAAGAAGTGAATAAAAAAGGGAATCATACTCTATAGCGAATATATACAAACCATTAGGTGTGTCTTGTAGTCTCGATCTCACTATTGGAAATATACGTGAATAGTACAATAAAAAAATCAAAATCTAGTCGAATTTAAAGTAGGATTGATTTCAAATAATGCAGTGTAACATTTAGCCGATGGAGTCGCTGATTCTGCAACATCGACACGTTGAAATTTCTTCTCGTAGAGCTAGAAGTCTCTACACAGTGAATGAACTGATACGATTTTGCGTAGTCTATGATATCAGAAGCGAAGCACCTATAATCACAGAGACGGTACAGAATAAAGTATTTAGTTACTCAATGTATTTTTGTGTTCCACAATTCGAAATCTAATTCCTTTATCATTTTTGTGCCACTTTACTTGTGGTACATATACTCGATATCAAATCAGCTGATGCGGATTCAGTCTAACAGTACCTATCTCAAATGCTGTCATTCTCCAAGAATAGATCACTCTAATTTTTAATTATTCCACAAAACCAAAAGATCTTGAAAAAACTCGTGCAGAATTTTGTGCGACTTTACCAACTGTAAAATTCGGTGGTTGCATTCATTAAAGTCTTCGTTTCGGGTAGTAGATGGCATAACAAAACCTATGGTTTTTTTTTCAGGATTGGTATTTCAAAACGTGAGATACAGAGTACTAATAAGTGGTCTATCTTTCATACCACGTCAATGCTCGTACTTTACTTGTGATATAATATTATACAGACCTACTGTCTAATACACATTCATATCGCGGTCTATGGGGTAGATCCTAATTTCTAAACAAGCTTCTCTTTACACCAGTTACTGGACTTTTTCAACTTCGATGAATAAATTTGATGACACAAAGTTTTTCATCGTAAATCGTGAAAGGCGTAAGAAAATTTGTATTCCGTTACATTGTCGGTATTTCAGTTCGCGCGAGGCTAAATACCCATAAGGTGATACGTCTAATATTTTCATCGCCTCTGGCCGCGGTACGTATCAGCTGTTCGGGTGACAGTTTGCCAGCCCGTGAGAGTAGAGTGTCGCGGTTTATTGTTTGGGAAGCAATATGGCTATCTGGTAGATTAGTAACAGCGCGATACGTAGACAAGAGAGCAACGCAGTTCTCATGATACTTGGAGACGCGTTGCGTGTTCTATTCTAGTTCAATTTAAGAATAAGGGAACCAAGGGAGATCAGTAGAATGTTGGAACTTGAGGTGGTGCCCGAAAGATCCCTCGGATGCGAGCAGTGGGAATTTATTTTAGGCAAGTGACGAAACACCGCGATGTCGTATTACGCATAATTTTCAAACGATCGAATTAATTTATAATAATCAAGCGAACGACCGGGAATTAAACGGGAATGGTCGTTTCCTACTGTCTGGCTGATCTTATTGATGTTGCCGTCATGTCAAACCATTCGCATCCCTGCCTATTTCGTTCTATTTGTAAACACCCCGTTTTGACAATCGCGCGTAAACAAAGAAAATGGTGCTTATTACGAATATTTTGTTACTCATTATGTAATTGTTCACAAGTATTGCCAGATTGTTGATTGTTTTTAGAGCCAAACTAATTAGCCGAGCGGATAATTAATTAGAAATTGATGCTAAAATAAGATACAATTTTAAAAATAGGTTTGAATGTAACAAAAAGTGTGGAACTCTGTTGAACGATTGTTGATGCATGTATTACTTAAAGTAATGCGTAATTAGACAAATGGAGATGATGAAACTTGTAGATGCATTTTTTTTCTCACAAAAGTATCGTTACAGGAATGCATTTTTCCCAATCCGTGTCAATAATACAATCCCAAGTGGGCATTATAAGGGGAGTACAAGTACTTTATAGCGATAGTGTAAGTATATAATGATTGGAATTTAATTGCAGCTTTAGCATTGTATCTTTTGTTGCTATATTAAAATTCATGTTTTATATATACAGAATCCTTTAGATGTAGACCTAGTAATAAACTTACCTCACGACGGAGTTCGGCTTATATTCGATCCAGTGGTGCAAAGGCTCAAAATAATTGAGATATATAATATGAAACTAGTTAAACTTAAGTACTGCGGTTTACCATTCAATTCACCAGAGGTTTTGCCATCCATTGAACAGATCGAACATTCATTCGGGGCAACTCATCCTGGTGTTTACGACAGTGACAAACAAGTACAATATTTTCATTTTAAAGAGACATTCACTTGAACATTATAGTTTCAAGCGAATACTCTTGTTACAAATGAAAATCACAAAACAAAAATTTGTAGAACCAAAGAATATTATTTCCAGGTATTTGTGCTAAATTTTCGAGGGCTATCATTTTATTTCCCCATTGACTCGAAATTTCAACCTGGATATGCACACGGATTAGGATCATTGCAATTTCCAAATGGAACTTCACCACTTGTGGCAAAAACGGCTATTTATGTTGGTAACATGGGTGCTGGTGGAGGAAGCGACGAGCACAATTTAAGAGCACCACCGCCACCTTTACCGCTTGTAACTATTTTTTCTTTGGTGTTATTTCATGTCATCCCACAAGCAATGCATTGTTTTAAGAAACTGAATTTGACTAGAACAATAGAATATGTCTGAACTTGCTGTTAAGAATGAAATGAACGTTGCCTGAACAGTTTGATAAAAATGTTGATTTCAAATTCTCTATTCATCATCACCTAGAAATGTATTTGCTAGTATGTGTATTGATAAAACTCATTCTTATGGGATGACCTAACAGCGTAGGATGTATCTGCATCGAAACACGATTGACACTATGTAATCATATTTTGCTAGGTCTGCTATCATAACAATTTGTATTTAGAAAAGGCAGACGTTATGAGAGATAAAACGCGTACGCGAGGTCTCAGATTGCATCTCTTCACGGAAGGCAGCTCCGTAACAAGGGTATTATTGGAGCCGAAGAAACGCTGCTTAACCAAAGAGGTTACACTTTATAATTTAGTTTATAATGTATAATTTGTATCCTTATAGTATAGTCTGAACCTCTTTAAACCTAATAGATGTATTTTAAAGTGAGTAGTATCATGGAAAGAAATTTATATCTGCTACAATTAAAATTTACTCTAGGCTTTGTTTTTTTTTTTTTTCTTTTGTGTACACTGTACACAATTTTAGGTGTTATTTGGAGATACTTGTGAGGATGTGCTGAGCGCTTTGGGAGCACCGTCTCGAGTTTTTTTTAAAGCAGAGGACAAGATGCGTATTCACAGTCCTCACGCGCACAAACGCGACAAAATAAGGCGATCGGATTTCTTTTATAATTATTTTACTTTAGGATTGGTAAATTTTTCACCTGGCGTAAAAATATTTTATGATCCTGAACTAAAGCATTCTAATAATGTTTAAACCCCATTGCTCGCAGGATGTCCTATTTGATGCCAAAACTCAATGCGTCAAGAAGTTTGTGTTACACACGAATTATCCAGGGCATTATAATTTTAATATGTATCATCGTTGTGAGTTTTCTTTGACTCTACCGCCAGAAAATAATTCCACTGAATCAGGAAAACTCATAGACGTTTCTCCTTCTCCAGTTACGGTATGACATAGTATGTATTATGTAAGTCGTAACATATTGGAATAACTACTCTTGTTTCTAATTAATGTACTTTTATATATTAATATACGTGTTATTTGAACTCAGATATACTTATATGAACAAATTCTAATATATTATATTAATAAACGGAATAAAGAGATATTTCATATGTTATGGCTTGATGCAAATACAAATATTCAGTTGACATAAAGACGGACAGTTTGTGAGAGTAAATGTAGGGTAAAAATCTAAGGTTTTTAAGAGTAAGATTCTTTCAATAATCAATTTCTTTTTAGATCACTGCCTATACGAAATGGGATAGAATAAGCGAGCAATTGAAGGCTAGTGCACGGCCAGTAGTGCTGAATCGTGCCTCCTCGACGAACACAACAAATCCATTTGGATGTACGTTTTGTTACGGCATACGCGATGCGATCGTCGAGGTGATGGCAAATCAGCACATCGCGAGTGTAACATTGTACAGAGCGGTGTGACCGTGATTCTTTACACAATATGGTGCATTATAGAACGCTCTTTATGGAGCAACTGATGGAATGGTGTTTCTTTGGAAAGATGAAAACAAACAAAACAAAATAGGCAAGTTTTAACTCCGACGGAAATTGCATAATATCACCCTCGAAAAAGACTGCACGATACAAAAAAATGTGTCGAGAGCGCAAACGCGTGCAAAAACTTGATGCGGTTTCTTTTTTTCTAACATTAATGTAACGACATTACTAAATTGCGAGGATGTTAGGTAAAAAATAAAACGAAAAAAAATATATAACGTGTGATAACTGAGAAGGTAACGAAGGTATAAAGCTCGAAAACTGAAGCTATATCATTTTAAATATCACGTATCGTTGCTTGTAACCTTTTTATATTTTTTCCTTCGGACATTTACGAGTCAAGGAAATAAAATAAAACAAAAAAAAAAGGAGAAAAACATGAAAAAAGTAAAAAGACGATCAACTAAGGGGTACAAGTGTCTGCAATATTCAATAATATCATATTTAATATACCGTTTTTATCTTTTGTTTATAAGTTTTAAATATATATAGTTAAAGAACAAAAGAAATGGTCTTTGTGTGAGCGATCAATACTGTTATAACTGAGCTCCATAATTAAAAGAAAAAAAAAAGATGAAAAAAAGGGAAGTAGTCTCAAAGAATAATAAGAATTTTGATAGTTAATAATAAAGTTACGATGATTATAACGACCGTAACAATTAATAACAATAAAATGTAATAATGTGCTTAGTGCAGATAAACAAAAAAATATCTAACTTTCGTAAACCAAAATTTTGTAACGCGTGTTTAAAAATAACGAACGAAAAAACTAAAGTTTCGGGTATACAAATCAATGAGGCATAATATGTATACTAGAGTGGTATTATCCATTCAATCTGTGCAGAACTAAACGTAAAATCGTGATGTTAGATTATGAACAACAGACCAATAAAATGGATAAAATCCATCGGGAAGATAAAGGTTCATTGAGTAATAAACGATGTATTTATCGATGTGGGGGGAGGGGGGAAATTAAATTCATGGCCTGTTTTTTTAACGCTCTTATCTATCAAACTCTGATTATTGTGATACGTGATGAAATTTCGAGGAGTGATACAAATAAATGGATTAGTTTTTTGCATTAATACGAATAAAAGAAAAAAAAGAAACTATATTTAGTTAATTACTTTCTTATATTTTCTTGTGCATCGCATTGAATACTACTTATGAGTATAGGTACATTCACAGAACTTGATTAGTCTTTAATCTGTTAGCCGTGCAACGTGAAATACCACACTACGTATCAATCGTGAAGCTTATGGTATCACACGGAAAATTGTTTCTTTTTTTTATGAATTCGATCTCACCTCGATATTAATTTGCACAATCATGTACCCTATCTCTAGTAGGGTATAAAGACGAATATGTTTTATGTACCGTATAAACTTCGATAGTTGGTAATTCACAGCCATTATAAGATCTGTATCGAGTAAGAATCGTAAAATATAAATAACAAAATGCGTTCATGATGAAACATGAAGCATAGATGATGGTTAATAATTTCATTAACAATTTGACTGCACAGATGTATGGCAATTTTCCTTCCTGTTCACCGCATTAGTAAAATTTGTGGTCCACGGTTTTGAAGGACGATATACCTTTGTAAATTGTCTCGGTTCACATGCAAATTAACTTCTTTCCTTTGAAGTTCAAACTCGAAGTGTTAAGTGATCTCATTGTATCAAGATCCGCGATTCGAAAGTAAAAGCGAGAGAATGAATCGAGCGTTACCGAAGAAAAGTGTTAATCGATGCATAATTGTACAAAAAAGAAAAAAAAACTCTGAAAGACGCAGAGCCGTGTGTGTGATTGAAAAGGCTACGGCTGTCCTTGTTTCTCAAAATCCTATTTCGATGGAATACCTCCTGTTTTCTCGACTAGACTGTTGTCAAACTGTTTTGCGTGGGAACTATTTTGAAGTAAATATATAGAGCATAGAATATTTTGAACAGATTTCACTGAGGCATCCGTGATCGATGCGATAATAAAAGATTAATTAAAGAAAAGAAAACGGTGGGATTGTTCGAAATTACACATTCTCTATATAATTATTTTGAATAATTCTCAAGAAATATCTCTCTATTTAGTTTATACAAAACGAATCATTTTGTATCGAATGGATTGTAAAATTATGTAAAACGATTTTCTATAAATCATTTTTCTCCTCCGAAACCTTTAAAATTTTTCTAATCCTTGTATTTTTTCTAAACAAATTACTGTCTAGTTTAAATAACACATTCTTAATTACAATTAAAATTTAACCTTTTGCAAATCATTTTTGGTTTGAAGTTCTTAGAATTTTTCTGATTTGCATATATCTTTCATTAAACAAATTCTTGTTTTTCTAATAATTCCCATTATGATTCAAGTTTAATCTTCGAATTGTGACCACAATAAGATAGTGTATTTTTTTTAACGAGTACTCACTTATTTCTTTCGTCGTGCGTTTCTCAGAGCATCCAATCCGTAAGCAATGCAATTCTTCTGCCGCGATTCCAAACTTCGAGATGATTTGAACCTGTTCATTTTGATTTCATTGAGCCTGTCACCCTGCGTCATATGTGAATCGGTAGGTCTATATTTCTGGGAGGTTTGTTCCAAATCGTCTGATCCTCGAATATTCTTCAATTTTCCTATAAACGTGAACAAACAAAATGTACGATAAATCCATGCGTAACACTGGAGAAAACTATTGTCTGATGACGCAGATTATGAGCGTCCTGCATACCTCTTCTCTTACCTTTAAATTGATTTGTTTTAATTGTTATTAACGTATGAAGAGTATTCTTATAATGACACTCGATTTAAATTTCGTATCCACGTGTGATTAATAGAACAGTTAACTTGAAAAATCACGAAAAATTTGGAGTACTACTATCGCGTTAGAAATTACCGAAGAGACTGATTCAAATTGGATGCGCGCGCAGGACTGTTCATATATAGATATACGTATAAGGTGGAGACCTTTTGGCGCGAAGACGAATACTTCAATTGTTATATCGAGAAAAATTGATTTAACCACTTCATAGAAGTTGTAATAATCATTGTTCGTTATATTATCAAGTCATTGTCTTTTAGAAATGAATTCATTTGAAATTAATTTTGAATTATTGTTAAATGCTGATATATGGTGGCTGCGCACGCATTTGTCGATAGATGTCAGTTATTGAAAGATCGATGAACAATCAATAATGCTTCTGTTTTTATAAATTTGATATTCATGTAAGTTAAAGTATAAAAATAAACATAGTATACTCTTAAAATTTCAAACTCTTCGATTTATGTTAAATTAATCATAAAAGTTTCTACATACTAATTGCAATCGATTATAATAATCGACTTGTAACCGAAATCAGATGCGTGCGCAGCTTATTGAATTGCTTTCGGAGCTATGGACTGGTTTTTCTGCACGCGATATCATAGCCTTAATTTTTTACTAATTTTGTTCTGAAAACAAGGGCCACGACTTCGCCACAATGAAAATTTCAACTAATTGCTGTTTCATGGTTTGTATGCACATGTAATAACATAAACCAATAACTTTTTTAAGCGAAAAATGCAAAATATTATACGACAATATTTCAAGGCCATTGCATCTACAACTCGATATTAACAATTTGCTATAATATCGTGTTGATTGCATAAAATGGAATTTGAAACATATGTTATTTATCCGAAAGCAGCGTTTCGTCGCAAATATGTCATAATTTCTAATTTTTCACTTTCATTATTTTAGAATTGATCGAAATATACTGTACCTAATATGTATACTATAATGTATACTATAAACTATAGGATTGTACCTAATATTCTTGTCAACTTTGTTTTTCCTTTCTTCTCTAGCGACGAATCATGGCATTTGTTAAATTCTGAAATTAAGAAAATCGTGTTAGAAAATATTCGTTCCAATTTAAAACCAATACTTTTTAATACCCTTTTCTAATTTTATTTTCCCTTCCCAGATCTCGATTTCTACATCAAAACGAAAATTTAAGCTCACCAATAACCATAATGGATGAGGACAGCATCAGGTTTCTTACCAGACTAGATAATATTCTCGCTGGACTCTAATATCGTATACGGTCTACGTCCAACGAGTCGAGCCGGCGGTTATAAACAAAAACATCAACCGATCATTTAGGTAAGTGAGCGACAGTTGTCCGCCAGTCAATAACTACGCTTAACACGAGAATGTTTTGTTTATTTCTACTGACTCGAGTCGTTGAACGCGTACACGGGTTTCGACACATTCCCTCTCGTTATACGTTTCATTCGCTCGTTTCAGGCGCAACGAGGAAGTACCTGTACAGCAACCCTCGGACGCGTAGTGCATTCTCCTCTGTAACTTGTCCGCGATCGAATATATTCCACGTTTGTGGTGCAGTATTACGTCACCATCGCCATAGTACTTCAGTCTGTGAAATAGAACCAGGTATTTACTGTTCCTTTTAATATTTGTCGTTCTGGCACGTTTTTTCAATTCTATTCTGTATTAGAAATCATTAATTCAGAATAGAACAGGGTTAATCATTAATGAAGAAGATCTTTTCTACATTCCGTTCCTCTTTTATAATTAAGAATAGTGATATAATAGAATTTGTAGAACTTGAAATGTTTATTTCATCACTCTTAAGCTTTTGTAATATATATGTACTGTTTTGATATATCTAATTCTTTATAATTTAAACAAAAATCTTATGATAATATCTTTATCAAAGTATATCAAGAAATTTTTCAAATTACTTATATTGCTGGCCTGCGTTTAGCAAATTTTTCTCAATGTTTTCTAACCAAGCCTGCTGGTGTCCGATAACGGAACCAGGTCTGCAAATCCTTATCCAGGCAATAGCCTCTCTAGCAGCCATTTTGTAGTGTTTTATTAAATACGCGGCAATCAATGAACCTGTTCTTCCTAATCCAGCCTAAAGTTCAATTAATAAGTGAGGCATAAAAATACTTATACATTAGCATAATTTAAAGGGCATTGAATTACTTTGCAATGAACTGCTATCGGTCCATTAGTATTTTCGCTCAATTGCAAAAATTCGTTCAGTATCCTTCTCGGTGGTACAGTACCGTCTGGCATGAACATATCGTAATGCGTGATTCCTGTCTCTGTGAATCTATTTTCAAGCAATTATACAATAATATAATGCTTTGAAATTTTCAGAAAAATGTTCTTTTTAACGACAATTTGGACTGTTACGAACCTACAGAAATTTGTAAAAAGAAGTTTATACCTTGAAGCGTCGTACGCTTTTTTATTCAACCTAATCACAGCGGCGACTTTATGCCTCAAAAAGTAATCGATGTAACACTCAGGTGGATGATAGGGGGTTCCTGGTTCTGTGCTTGGACCGGCGAAAGCCAGGAACTTTTGCGGTACCATCCAATTCAAAGCGCCGTTTCGCATATCCTCGTACTTTTCGTATTCGTCCACGTCAAAGTCGTCGAAATTGAAAAAGCCAAAGGACGCTGCTTTTTTAAGCGCGTACAGGCAATCTGCTCTCGTTCAAACAGTCAGATCACGTAGAATTAATTCCAAACGACACATATCCGCTACTTTTAAATTCTTACCTAATAAATGAATATTATAAACGGGTGAGCCCATGGAAGCATCGCGAAATGGCTTTATGGGAATTTCGCCACCCACGAAGAGGGTGTTGTACGCCTCTCTTGGGCTCTTATTTAAATACAGTACTGCGTAAGAGGCAATCAAATAGGCGGCGTTCGCCCTTTTGTGATCTCGTTGCGAGGTGTAGTGCACGATTTGCCTATGCTTGTTCCCTGGACTCTCGAGCTTCTTGTTTACCTTACAGCAGTATCTGTTAGCAATATTTTTTAAATAGAATCAAACCTGGGCGTATAAGAGAACAAGCTAAACAATTCTTAAATTTTTTTTCCATGGAATATAAAAGATTGGACGCTCTTACTTGTATAAACATGCAATGGTTAGAGGACCAAAGTCGTTGTAGTAATTATTATAAATCAACTCGTAGTCGGTTGTAAAAAAGTGAATGTTGGATGTGCTCTTTGCGTCTCTTTGATCGTTGCTCAGAGTCGCAAAATATAATTTGTCTTTTATGTATTCGCAGATGTAGGTGACGTCTGGGTGTTTGTAAACCGTAGTAATTTCTAATGGAAAATACGAACGAGAGAAGTAATTAAAAAGTATTTACTTTTATGATGATTATGTACCATCAGGGTTAAAATTTCTGTTCTCGTAAATGCGTCGATCTTGTCTTGGGAATCCAGAATGTTTCGGTTCGTACATCGTGAAAGGGTGTCGAAGCGCGTTGTGCTCATACGCGCGACTATTTCTCGTGAACTTTGTTCTTCGTAAAACGATCATTAAGCTTACGTTAATTTCACCAAATCGACGATCATTTGTAAGTCCAAGAAGAATGACCGTTGACGAAATTTTCTCGTGTTAGATCATTTATTAATTTTAAATGTATCCCAGTCATATCTTGCTTGAAATATGTCGATTTTCTTTTAGAGCAATATAGTGAGATAGATATTAGTTTGGCTATCAAATTGAAGAGTATTCATTTATGGTATTTTTGATTACGAAATTGTAATTAACCAAACACATGACTTTTTTAAACCTAAATAGTAAAGGAAATAGAATTTGTTGCATATTACGGTTATGAGAAAGAGTAATTAATTATTAGATAATTCATATACTTTAGATAATTTTCATTTTCTGCAGAATAGTCTGTTCTTCAATTTATCACTATTTGGCACACCGAATTACTAATTTCATTTTTGCGTCTGTCAACGACCTTAGCGTTTGTCAGATTTTTTTCATAGCAGCCAATTGTAAGAATTTGTTTTACCAGAGAAATTAGTAATTAATTCTAATAATTTTTAGAATTATAACGCGATAAAATATAGAAAAATGAATTTTACATTCATAAATAGATGTAAAATATATATTATATTGGTAATTGTTGCAGGAATAACAAGAGGCAGCACGCACGTGTGTAAAGACGCATCTATGGAGTGTTTAACCAACGATCCACACAGCATGAATGGCGAAATGAAGTTGCATGAAAGCATCAATGCATGTCACAAGTGGTGAGTCGAATTTCCATTCGCCTTCTGCTTTCAATATTCAATTATTACCGCTTTCTTGCTTAATTAAATTGCGCGCAACTCTTTCACCGTCCTGCGAAATGCAAAAGACATTTATAATTTAACTAAGAAGATAAAGAGTACGCGAGCTATTTCAATAGCACTTTGAAGGAAAGAAAAATTAATATTATGGTAGTCGCGGTAGGATTACGCAGTAGTTATGATAGGACACGAGTAATTAAGGGTTAAGTCCATCGCTCTCGACGGTGCTCTTTTGAAAACCGTCGTATTCCTCCGCGTCCAGATTGCATAAAACCCTTTCTTCTTCCCCCTCGCCCCTCGACCACCACTCCATCCTCTTTCTCCAGCACGTTACCGCGGTTACGATTTGCGAGTGCACCGGGAAGTGCTTTAACATGCAACGTGGGGCCTAACCGGTAAAGCGACTGATCGGTATTTACGATTCAAGAGAAATCTTTCGCGGGACAACAAGGCGGCTCCGTCCATCCGTCCGTGCATCCATTCCCTGCGTCCGTCAATCCGTTATAATTTCTCCGTTAATAGAATCCGAGATTTCGTAGCGATCCGTGCGACGCATTCGAAATTCGCCCCGGTTGTCGTTCTCTCTTTCTCTCTCGCGTCGGCTGGTAAAACGGTGCTCCTCTTCTTCTCCTCTCGTCATCTTTCGTTTCTTACGTCCACCAGTGTCCACAACTAAACTTTTTCCTCGTTACTTTTCTTTCTTACGCACTTCATTCGTTTCCTATTTTCGGAATGGTTATTTTGGTTCACGCGTGCTAGTTCGCTCTTTCGAATGTTAATTCTGACTGTATTTGGTCGTTTCACGATGGGTGCGCTGATTTCTCAATGGTTCGTGGCCTTTTTCGAATCATCTTCCGAGTTCCTGTTTTTCATTCTCGTATATGCTCACGGTTTTTTTAATGTATATTTTCTGGCTCCATTTATCGATGCTATTCTATTGATAAGGAGGTTCTCTTATATTAAGATTTGTAAGGGGTGATGCATCTAGGCAGATTTTATGTTTGACCGTTTTCTTTACCTTTGAACTCGCATTTTCCTCATTTTCTACATCCGTACGCCTGTGTGTAGCATAATTTCTTTGTATACTTCTTCGAAATGGTTTGTTTCCCACGGTTTACCCTTTTGTGCATCTTTGTCACTCTAGCGGACGATTTATCGTATAAAACTTCGTCCCTCGGCTAGGCAGCTACCAAGAACATCCATTTCTTTCATCTCGACGATTCCTCGAGTATCGTCTCCTCCTGTTCTCCATTTGCTCCACTCCCTCTTCGCCTTTCCCATGTCTTTCCGTGTACAGTGTACGCCAGTCGCTTTTCCCACCTCTCCTTCCCTGTTTCCCCGCCCTCTCAATAATTCTGCTCGCCCCTCCATCGATGTCCCATCAATGCCCCCCTCGTCGGACAATTATCTCTTCTTCTCTTCTTTTTTCCCGTCTATCACGACTCCCTCGTCGAATCTTTTATTCCTCGCTGCTATCGCCTCCTCTTCCTGTACTTCGACGCTTTTCTTTCCATTTTCTCCCTTTTTCTTCAGCTTCCTGGGATTGTTCCTTGCTCGTTACGTTAGGACTTCCTGGTGTTACTGCAGAGCCGTAGCTCCTCTTAAATTTATTCCCGGCTGTATTCCCGCTGAAGCTGAAAAGATGGGACGGAAAGAAATCGATGAATGTGACGTGTATCTTTTTGACCGCATCGTTAATAATTACAAATGATGCTTTGAATAATTAATTTCGTTCGCTAAGAAATTCTAAACAAACGAGTACCAATGCCGCAAGAACTACAAGTCAGAAGTTCAATTAAAACCTATCATCATCGAAGTTCAGTTAAGCCAGCATCAACGTTGCAAGAGTTCTCAGTAGCCGAACGACCGAGGTTAGGTGAAAACAGCTCATCGGAGGAAATCCCTCGAAGGACGTATCGATGACTCGTCCAGTGAGCCCGTCGTTAAAAATTTCCAGAACGTGTCCGCGGTTCCGACCAGCCCGCGGGCAACATCCTCCTGCGGTTTGCTGTCGTCGTCGTGTGCGGCACGAAGATCCGCTCATTGTCTCTCTAATGCATATTGACTATTAACAGCGAATCCGCTTTTCCTTATACGCGAGGATATAACTACGTCACGTCCTTATTCGCCGGGCATCGTCTCGATCGGCCACGATCATCTTCGAAGTCGCGGCCATATTCGGCGCTCCCACCCACGGACAATGCCAGCCGCATTCATAAACCTATTCCTTACCCGTTCGACGACCAATCGAATTGAAACGACCTCTGCGTACGCCATACATTTTTCCACCAATAAATCACTGGTTTGCTGCAACGACATAAAAAGTCGTCACTCGCTGCCGCGAGAAGCTATGATTCCACGGGGAAGTGGGCTCGAGTTCTTTTGGATCGCTAAGTTTTGCAGAACGTCTTTGAATTGGTGCGATAAGACGTTGGATTTAAGAGGGAACTTTAGAAATACCTTGCTGCAATGTAACGAAATTTGTGAAGACCTCTTGCGGGAGCTAAACGCAAAGAAATGAAACTATCTCAGATATTTTTTATAAGCAGCAATCAAAGAGCATCGAAGAGTGAAAAAAATGCAGAGCATTTCAATTAATAATTACAATTATCATAATAAATAGATTTTTCTTATTATGCTGCCTGTTAGGCGAGAGGTACCAATTAACTCTATTTATCACTGTATGTACCAACAATTTTGGAGCTGTGCGATCGATGCACCTGGTAATTAAACGAGCAACATGTTGCACGCTTGTATACGCGCGGTTGTGCCCGTTGCAAATGGAAAATCGGAATTCAACGGCATTATCCAGCCCGCGTAACGTTACCCGAGATACGTTGCGCTTAAAATAGATCCAGAACGATACTCGCTGGAAGCTTAATTAGCCGGCTAGAAGTCGTTTTACAGTGGAGGGACATGTTAACTTGGTTTCACTCTATTTTTCTTAATCGACCTTGCTTTGGGATTTCCGATCCGCGGCGTGTGAGGTGGTTCGTTAAGCACAGAGGGTGAAGTTTCTCTGAATGGCTTTCCATGAGTTTTCGAAAACCTAGGTTCGATTCAAGGATCAGGGATGTTTATTGAGTGCTACCACACGAATGTTCAATAATCGATGCTTCTGTAACTTTTACGAACTTCGTTTTCTAAGAAACAGATATTCTCAAGTCGCTTAGAAGTAGATTCATCGGTTTATTGAAGATTTATCACGATTAGTAAAAGTTTGCTTCTTCAAGTAGCTATGTTTTACCTAAAATCAGAAATTTAAAAGCGATACTATCCAAAACCAAATCTGTTTCGCATATCAGCCCTCCACGAACTCGAGACCAGTCTGAATGAAAACAATCAACGAGAATCAAAGAAAATGTAGATGAAAATCAGCAGGAAAAGTTGCTCAGGTGAATCGTGAACGAATAGTGGTCCCCAAGGGAGCATCGTGCAGGTTGGTACCCGAACCGATCGAGAACCGAAGACGAGCCAGCTCCCTGGTATGCTCGTCGCGGCTGGGGCTCGCCTATTCGATAATTTGGACGGTTGCAGAGTGCCGTGGGGCGAGGTAACTGGCACATCCACGCACCGCCGCCAAAATACCGGCATACAAGAAGAGCCTGAGGAACGTGTACGGGGACACGAGGTGTACGTGTTCTGCGAGTGAGAGGCGATCGAGGGATAGATGCTCGCGGAGCGGTGGCTCTGCTTCCGCGTGGACGGACAATCGCCTTTGACGAGCTCGTTCGTGTGCACGCGCTCTCTACCAGCACGGATTTCTTCGTCCCACCAGCCGCTACGGCATAGCAATCGTTCGTACAGGTGTGCGTGGATACAGGGTGTCCACAGGCAATGAGAGTTACCGATACGAACCTTTGAATATCGATGGATGACGCGGGGTGAGGGCTTGTACCTCGAGCCTCCATTTTGGAGAACGCTGGGGTTGAACATCTTATGGTAGATCAAGGTCTCTGAGATATTTAGATATGACGAAAAGTAACATTCGTCGAGTATTTTATTTGAAACAGAATTTAATTAGTATTGGAGTATTTAATTAGTTCTGTATCTTTCTGCAAGAGAACTTGTACGCGAATAAAGGGATGTCAGGCTTAATTTTCGAAGCGATTCGAACACCGAAACGACGCGATTCCGGTTCATTTCTACGAACGAGAAATGGTACCAGTCTCGTTCGTATCACTGATTACGGGGACACCCTGTACGTGTATGTTTCACCTGGTGGATAGAGACGGGTGTGTATGTACACGCGTCGAAGAAAGCTCTCCGCTCGAGCCACGCCACGGAACTCTCTTGTCTCTCCTCTCGTCGCTGGATGACCGCGGTCGATACGCATGAGCATTCGAATCACGGCGACGGAGCGGGCACGTAACAATTTCTGTTCTTGGGACTGGAGCCACTGGATGGATCGTCGATCCTTCCAGTTGGCCGTGTTGCACATCCGCGCCGCTGTCCCGCCTTTTCAATCTTCCTCGTTGCAAGAGAAAACTGGCTGCTTTCCTCTTGCTCGCCCCGCGATCTTCGTTTCGATCGATCGAAATTCTTACGACTGGCATCACTCTTCGATTCGGTGGACCCGGTTAATCTGGAGTGGAATGTCTCTCGAAGTCAGCCTGACGTTTGCTGTGTCAAGAATATTTCTAGAATCTCGCATTCTGGATACTAGGAACACAGATTTTTCCTCTCGATCTTCTTCATTACGGAAAAAAGGAAATTGTCAACCTTTTTCTTCTCATCAGGTCACTTGATAGGATTCTCGAGTCTCCACGAGAGATTACGCATGTATTTTCTCTCTTCTTAGGAGTTCATTATAAAAAAGTATCAATAGTGAAAGCAGAAAGTTGGAAGAAATAGCTTTAACCGGAGGATGCAGAGATTCACTGCACAGAGGATGACGAGATTGCACAACGTAGAACTGATCAGCTTAATTTATCGCGATTCTACGTGATTCCCGTTAGGACGATGAACATGCAGCAGATCCAGCGCATTTGGACGACTCTGCGAAATTTATCCCCATAACTGTGTACTGTTCGAGTCGAAATGGAGCAGAGGAGGTTTCGAGTTGATATTCACGAACGAGCTCGATATAAATTCCCGAAATTGGGTTTCCTTGGCCTTCGAAGATGGTGGTAAAACAAGGCCCCAGAACGATATCGGTGCGGAGCATCCTTACAATTCCACGACTCTGACATTGGAGATGCTCCAATTCTTCCAAAAACGTTGAAAAAAAATCCTCAAGCGCACAATCCACGTCTCAACGTCTCCCTCTAAAGACTTAGAATCTTCGCGACTCCCGTGACTAAAAAGTCGCGACAGGTCTCGCAAGAAAATCCTCTGCGAACAAGAGAGAGAGAGAGAGAGAAAAAAAAGCAGAGCAGAACGAACGAAAGTCGACTGAAATTTCTCCGTGGCGTTTCGCAACGCGGGTGTTACCCTTCCCAGAAAGCTTCGCGTTCACCGGTGGCGGGCGTCACCGTGGGTGAACGACGGTGGTTGTCGACGTCCCTACCCGGCCGTTTCCAATCGTTGATGACGATATTTCAACATTCGAGCTGGTCGCCGGGTGATCATGGTGCAAGATTTAAGTCTTGATTCACCGGGACGACGATTGACACGCCGATCAGGTACACGCTGAATTCTTATGCTAATGCGAGAAAGGAGCCGAGAAGACAATACTCGTCCACATCCCAACACCGGCTGGGTACGCGCGCGCGCGCATCTGTATACACTCTGCGTCCCGTATTCTGTATTCTGTCAAGTGAATTAATACAATCACGAGGACCGCCGGGTGATTTTAGATGCGGTGAGATCGTGATCGCCGACGCCGCCACCATCGGGCACGGCCGCGCCACGGTTCATTGGGGGCTTTCTACCGTGTCGGGGAAAACGGAGATGGTCCCGATCGTGACCTTGGGAAAACCATTTGCCGCGGACGCGGGACCGCCGCTCTGCCCTATCTTCCTTGCCTGGGCAATAGTATCGGCGACGTAATCGTTGCCGATGGCGCGTGGAGGACCGCTTGAGTAACGCGCTGGACGCCACCACGGGATAACGATGGCGTTTTCGCTTTTCTTCCCTCAGAGATCTCTAGAGAAGTTCACAGATTCTTAGAATTATTTTTTACAAGGATTTTTATCCTCCTTGGACTTTGGAGATTTGTTTGTTCTTGTGAATGTTAGTTTCCTTTTAAGTAGAAATTGAGGATTATTATATAATAGATAGGTGCTATTTTCAATGTTAAGATCCATTTGAATATTCTACCAGACACAAGATGGACGTTTACTTTTGTCCAATCGTAAGATCGTATCGGTGAATTCATTAAAAACCAGCACAGGACTTAAGAGGCGCAAGGTAAAGTCTGAGAAAATCAGATTAGCCGGACAATTTCGCACCAGCTGTCGCGAGCGAACGCTAATGTCGCCTAAGGACGCCGGCAGCGAGGTGTCACGGTTGCGAAACCGGGCTGTTCTTCGTGAAAATTAATGGAGAGCGGGCCAGGGGAGTCCTTTAATAATAACTCATCATGCATATGCGAAAACCATTGCGCATAAGTTTCTTTTACGTGATTGATTTATTGAGTCGTTCGTTAAGAAAGTCTCAACGGGGCCCGCACCGTTGGCCCCCCCCTCGCCTCCCCCGCTCGATCTTCTCCGTTTCTTCGCGGCACACGTGGAACCCGCTTCCGGTACCCGAACATTACGGTATCAACAACTTCCGGTCATCACTCGCCGTTGCGGACCTCTAAACCGTCCGTCCGGTGATCTCCTGAACCGAATACATATCTACGTAGCATGCATTTAGATAACGCGCGCGGCTTTTTTTCCCCAGGTCCCCTCGCGAGCGTGATAACGCAGAATGGGAAACTCGAGCGCGCGTCCGGCGAGCAGGGAACTCTCGAAGACCTGGTTCTTCGTTGGATATTTTATAGTACAATGATTTATTATGGACCAAGCTTTTATTACGATATTTACCTTCACGCGACAATTAATTTTGAAAAAACCAGTAGTTCGTATTCCAAAGTCGACTAGGTTAGTAGTTCTTCAATATTCGAGAAATAATCAACGTTAGAAAATATAGCAATAAAAAAGGGAGATTTTCTTCCGTGTTATATAGGAAGGCTTTGGTTTGAAGGCGATTTTATGTTCGTACTAGTTCACGTTTTAAATGGTTTAGGCTCGAAGGGGAGAAATCAAGCGCATGATGCTGTTTATCGTAGCCCACTTCGATAGGTACGCTCGGTTCATGAAAATTACCGGTATCTGGAGTAGATTTCCTTTCTTTTTTCCACGATTGACCATTGACGCAGAAGAGAGAAGCAGCGGTAAGAGCTCGCTATGTAACGGTCGTTCTGCCTGGCCAGGGTGGATGAGTGCAGCATTTCCCGTATTGCCGTCGTAACTCGCGACTACTATCCGCGAAATGACAACTGCTAAACAACGGATAGAGGTTCTCGACTATCGTCATCAGGGATTTCGACTTTCTAACGATTCTGCTGTCAGACGAGTCGCGATCTCATTAAAAACATCATTGAAATAGATGTTTCGTAGATTTTAAATTTTATGGATGTTATGTATGGATGAGATTAAACATTTTTAATTAAATCAATTTCACAGTATCGATGGCAACGGTTATGTGAATATCTAAATGGAATTTTTAAAAATTTCATTTCCGTTTCATATAATTTTAGTTGGTAAATTCAGAATTAATTACTAGAGTGAGTAGTACTTGTTGGAAATACTTTGCGACGGTATTTTTCTAAGTTCAGCAGGAGAACCGCTGTGTCATCCAGAGGCCAAGTCGAGATGGTGAATCGCGAGTTCCCAATAATGGTTGCGACGTTAATCAGACTATATAAAATGATATATTTCTCATCGAGGAACAGGCACGGAGAAAATTATGAATTGCGTTGCCAGTAACGGAGTATATTTCAGATTTCATAACGATCGACTTGCGAAATTGAAGAATATTCTTGCGCCATAAAAATAATTATCAATTCACTGTTTCCGAACGCTTTGTACAATTCTCTTCGAAGAAAATGGCTCCATCGCGAGCTATCAGGTACCTAAACTTCGCATAACGTTCTCAATCATTTGCGAATTAGTAAAATTCTATAATATAATAATACACCAAAGCGTCGATTCGTGTAATAAAAATTTTGAAATTAGACAGAGAAAAATTAGGCCACGCGTACGTAAGTGAGTGAATATCACGTTTATCAGGCAAGCTGGCCGCCATTTTGCTGGTTCTCCGGCAGATGTCGCAGAAGTTACGATAAAACCTCGAGTTTATTCGGGAATCGTTCCAAGCACGGAATTATGAACAAAGTAGCCGCGACGTTCTGGCTCAGGGACGATTTATATTCAGCACTCGACGTCATATTGTCTGCGTCCACTATCTCATCATCGATTTCGTTTGATGTTACGTCCTAGCGTTACAAGACCGATAACGGTGCCGAGCCTCGCGTTACTCGCGCTATCGGTAATTTGTCGAAAATTTCATAAAGCACGATCGAATCGAGTCAATTTATTCGAACAAACGAATCAGCAAATCAACAACTACTTGCTTCTACTATATATTTACCATTGTTTAACTTCAGTATAGAAAATGAATTTGATATTAATTATAATACATGGAGAATCGTTCATTGTTTCTCTCAATCGTTTGATTTTACTTTCTTCTTACTTTAACTTAACTTTTTTCATTGTTACATAGCTGAGACTCAAACTTTCTTCTGATTAATTGATGCTTTAATCGATGCTTAATAACCACCCTTACGGAAGTATCCCTTCAAAAAATGAATTACGATAACTCTTTTTACATAAAAAAAAATTGAAGATTGGCAAAATTATATACTTGCTACGAATCTCGAAAAAATCTCTCTGGTAGACTCTCGACTAATGTCGTCGACTAAGCATGTTTTGTCCACGATCGTTCCCGCTAATTGCATAACTAATGATCGACAGTTGAGGAGAGTCGTTCAGACGAAGTTGATGCACGTTACACAGGTAGAACGTGTCGAGTGAGGCTCGTTAATTGACCGAGGGACGGAGTGTTGCAAACGGAATCATTATCATCCCCAACGGATGACAGACGAGTGGCCGTCGTGCCGTCTAGAAGAGGGAAACCGTAGAAGGTAGGAAACCTCTCGGTGTCTCCCAACTCGCAAGCCAGGAATTAGCATCGCTTCTCCTCTCCGGGCATCTCGTCTCGCCTCTGTTCTCCTCTCTCTATCCTCCGCTTCCTCTCCTCTCCGCGGTGGAAAAAAGCGATCCATTCCGCGCAAAAAAAACCCCCCTCCGTTTCCTGCAATTATTTCGTCTACGCGTGTTCTTCCCTCGCGTTTCAAAAGATGAGATCGCGCTCGCCATTTGATTATAAAAATAAACGTACTTTACAAGCTGAGAAATGCCTCGCATTACCGCGCAGCCAGCAATTCAATCCTCGATTACTTACGATCCTTCCTCCTCTTAATTGCACAAATTTCTAACAAACACTTCCTGACTTTGAATATTCATCGAACACCGTTCTATAGGTATACATAATTCACCATCGAGTTGCGACACGAAAATGTTGGAAGTTATCTGAGGATCATCTCGCAGTTTCTCTGCCGTACGATTAGCCAGGCGGTGGGTAAGGTCATTAGAAATCTCGAGTGCGCTCGTTGCGAACGAGATTACAGGAACAGCGAAGTCGAAGAAAATATCGTTCCCGATGTCGAACACGGTGTAAGTAAGGAAATTGGCTGCCGCACACCGCACGCTTTTATCCCGTATAAGTCGATGCTTCTAAAGCTGAGGAGGACGTCCAGTTTGTCGGTCTCTTCATCCGATTAAGCCCCACCAGCCCAACCGTACCGCCATTCCATCATCTATGGCTCTTTTGTCTCTCCAGTGTTTCTTCCATTTTCCTCTGCACAACAAATGTCATTTCTTCGCTATAAACACTGATTTTTATTTACGTGTATCTTCTTTCATTTGCTTCTGTTTCTATTCGATGCATAATGCATCAAGAACGTTCGTTACCATCTGGAGGACTCAAGCTAGAAATTTATGTTTCACGATCTGTGATCTGCCGTAGAAAATCTCTATCTACTAAAATCTTATTTCGACAGAGATCTAAACGTTAGCGGGAAGATTCTAGTCCCGAAATTTCGATACTTTGTACGAAAGCGATATAAAAATTTTAAATTCACTGATTATCAGGGATAATCCTCGTACGCTTACAAAGTTAAAAGAGATATATTGAATATGTATTTTTATTCGAGCGTCAAATAAAGCGCAGAGACGAGTCCAGCAGATTTTTAGAAAGGCATATTAGTTCTCAGTGCGTTCAGGTTTGCAAGCTAGCCTAATAGGGAATGAAGAAACGTGTATAATATATAATAAAAAATTTCTCTCGATGCTCCATTGCTGTAGCACATCAATGTAAAAGCGACTCGCCATAGGTGGCACCGTTACGAAACGCAAGAAAATCCGCCTTTCGAGCACTTGCGTGGGTCGGGTTAGTTAGTCTTGCGTGTAAATAAATGCGGGAAATAACGTCTAATCGTGTAACAGCCGATCATTCCGTTGCCCGGGCGTGTGTACACCTGCGCATCGCGCGTTACCTTTCGAAGACCCATCCGATTCATCGCTATGTAATACGTAATGCGAATTTCACCGAGTTTCGTGTCCTCTTTGCGCCGGTTTTCTTCTTGCCTGAGACTGCGACGCGTCGCGCATTGGGAGCGGCGTCATCAACGAATCGACGATTTCCTCGAAACATTTTCCTAACGAGCGTCGTCCGCTCGGAACAGCGTTTAGAAACCTCGCGAAAACGTTCCTATTGGCTCGCGTGATTCATCGCGAGCGTTTTCACCGATTTTTCGACTCGTTCGAGGAATTCGTGGGTCTTCGCTGGACTTACTCGATCGTCGATCGCAGATCTTCTGCGAGGGATATTCGACGGACGGTCGATGAAAAATGAAGAATCCCATTTTTCAACGCTGTGAAAGTAAATTACCTCGTGCGGAGCAAGAGAATCGAACAGTTAGAGGCCGGTGTGTATAGCAGGTGGTGTACACGCTCGTTGTCTATCTATACGTCAGCAACGAACGATTTTATGCTCGTCGGTGTACTCTTTAAACGCGTTGGAAAAACGCTTCTTCTGTCACGCTTTTCATTTCATTGAATCCCTTCTGCTTTATTTCAAGTCGCTCGAAGAAATCGTAGGTAAGAATGGATCGTGTGTGTACAACTGTCTTCTGAAAATAGAAACTTTACGGGTATAAACTGTGTGAACTTTCATCGAGTACTCCAACAATCCTCTTCTCGCATGATAGATTCATTTCATTTCGAATATTCGAGAAACATTAAAACAGAAACTAAGTAAGCCATTTTCTTCAGTTCCAACATAAATTACATGCTTCGCTTCAACATAAAACTTCCTCTAAAAAAAAGTCTTCAGAAACCCGTCTCGATCGCTGCATCCTCAAAATTCGATCCAGTTCCATCAAAATGACTCTCGCAAGGTACATTCGCGATCGTAACCGCGTTCGAATCGTCGCGAGTCTTCCAAAAAAAAAAAAAAACCCCAACTCCTGTTCGCCAGTGGCCTCGCAACCCCCGAAAAACTCGAGCACGGAGCGTCCGTGGCGGATCCACCGTTTGGTCGATACGATTCGTGCGATCGAAATTTCGGTTAATCATCCAGCCAGGGCAGCCGTTGGCAGGGCACGTAGCCTGACCGGAGGGAAAGGGACAGAGGGAGGGACGGACGCATGCAACGCACTCACGCACGGTGGTACGGGCGAGGGGACAGACCGACAGAGATAAAGAGCACTTCCGGAGGTGCACGGGGAGACCAAGGTCCGCGTATCTGTTGCTGCTGGCAAGGAGAGGCAGGAGAACCCGCGGGAGAGTCACACCTGAGTGCTCACGCTTCCTCTTATCCGTTTCCCTCCCCGTTCTCTCCCTCGTTCTCCAGTTGTCTCTCCCGTTGTCTGGCCTCTCTGTCTCGCTCCTCCGCCGGCTTTATCGAAGCCCAGGGCCCGGCCCTCCTCGTCGTTTCACGGGCTACTCCCCGTCTCTGGGGTACGCTATCTCCTCTTCTTTTTTTTTCCCAGTTTTTTCCCCCTTTCTGTTCTTTCTCCTTCCGCCGCCTCCCCTCGCCTTCCTCGTGGTCTACCCCTGCACGCGCGCGCGCAAACGCTGCGCTCCATCTCGTTCTACGTGGGTATCCACAGCCTTGCGAACCTGGCGCGTACAAATTGACCATCGGGAACGAAACGGCGATTATCGAGCCGTTCGATTCTCGAGGCGTTCCGTTTTTTGGTGGTCTGCATTAATTCTGTAAACGGGGTGGTATTGCGGTGTAAAATGGGTTGATAGCGTTGGAATGGGTGGATTTTTCTTGCGAAAAATTAGAGTTCGGTAGTGGCGACGACGGGTGATGTCCAGGTGGGTGGCGCGGAAGATCTTCGTAGGGTTTCCTTGGGCGACGCGTGGAATTCTTGGGCGAGAGGCTGAGACGGTTCGAATGAAAGAGCCGCCATCGATTTCGCGTAATGCGACTTTGTTGAAACGCTCAGGCTGTTCGATGGATATAATCTGACTCGATTGAATTCCGTTTGGCTAGATTTCTGCCAACGTACCGGTTAATACGAGTCTGATAAGTTATTTCGCTCGTGGCACTTGATGGATCGGAGACTCTCAACGGTTACAATGTGATAATGGAATTGTACAAGATTAGTGCAGTTTCTGGCGATAGCGGGCACTTAAATTCATCGTGGAACACGATAAACTAAATGTCAAACAGTATCAATAATGGAGTTTATACATTTCCTCCGTGGTCGTAACGCCAGAGAAGTCCATCCAATTAAATTCTAACTAACGATCGATATTCCGTGATCGTTATACCGTCGTGGCATGGAATACTGATTCGAAACGGACAAACGAGATGACAAGATAAAATACACCACCGTCGACGCGCAAGATCATCTGTCTATCGATCGTCGATCCGCGGAGGCATGTGCTCGATCATGTTTCGTCGATCGTCGTATGACAGGGCGGTCTGTAACAACTGAATTAATGCGAGACGTGGTATTGCGTGGCACGTTCACATGCCTCCGTGTATATCACGCAATCTTATCGAATCGGGTTGATATCGAGCGTATTTTGGCGGAGTGGCCGCGGAAGATCGATCGAGGAACTCATTCGGGAAAGAAAAAGGCGGAAACACGCGGAAAGGGGTAGAGAAAGATCGCCGCCGTATTACAGATAACGAACTCGAACTCTGTCTGCACGTAATAAATTGGAAAGTTTATTCGAGCTCTCGATCGGTTTCAATTAACGACTCGCTCGAGTTTAATATCGCGAAAAGCTGAGAGACAGGAAACGTAACGATGATAGTAAAATTCATTACAGGGCAAAAGTAACGAGGAACCGTAATATTTCCATAATTCGTCACGCTTACTTCTCACGATTCACTTTCTACGCTCTTCTCACGCCCTGACACGTTTAAATTCCTCTTCGTCCTCTCGCCACCGGAGAACGCAAGATCCGATCTCCCCGGATACTTCGATCTCCTCAAACTCAACCTGGTAGAAACTATAAAAATTCCCATCCTACATGAATATGTACATACAAAATCTGTCTTACCATCGATCATTAAATCGACGGTTGTCTAACATCGAACAAATCTTCGATTCTTTTTTCCTCAGCACCTCTTCTTAGCCTTCAGAATATCATTGGCATGGTGGAAAATCTCGATTTTCCATTTCCAACCATTATTTACTTTTACGTTACATATATCAAACCAGTATAACATTTGTTACTAACATTCCTTGCAGTTAAAAAAATAGTACAATCGTTACTTGCCAATAAGCATTACTTGTCAATCGACATTATCGATCCCCTAAACACCCCATTAGCGAGCAATGGTTCTACTCCTCTTATCAACCATAAATAATATTAGAGAGCAATAAGGGTGCACGAGTTTGGATAATATTATCGAGCTCTGCTCGTATCGTGGAAGATCTATAGAGAAGCTTTATCTTGCCGACGAATCGGTTGAAATGTCCGATCGTCAATGCGTGAAATTCTCCGTGGAAACGAAGAAACGCTCGAGACAAAGGGGATCGCGTAGTTAGAGGAGTGTGCGACCGATGAAGGGACGAGGGCCCTCTCCCCAAGCGGAGGGAAAACAATTCGACGGGATATATAAACGTTCCATCCTCCGTTCTCCAACGTCCTCTCCCGGACGTAGTTCTCCTTAATCGAAGGAGGATGTGGAGTCGGTTAAGCCGAAGTCAGTCAGTCAGTTTCATTTGAACGTCAGCTGCCCGGATGTCTCCCCCATCTGTGGGACTCGTGTTGCAGGGAACAGAGGCACCCATGTGAGACACCTTCTCCTCCGTGCTCACTCGGTTGTCTGCTCGCTCAGGTGGACCTGCACACAACGTGTTGCCCTCCTCTCCCTCTCTCTCTCTCTCTCTCTCTCCCTTTTTCTCTCTGTGTAAGGGTAATGCGCGCGTATCTCCACGGACGTGGATACATCTGGACGTGGAACGCATCTGCGGGATCGCCCGTTGCCGCGCGAGAAATTTCCTAGACTCTTGCTTCCATAGGGGAAAACTGCGAACGCTTTCAGGAATTTAAACGCGTTAAGTTGCTTGCTTACTTTGGAGAAATTTAATTTCGAATAGAAGATTGTAGAGAACTCGATTACAAAATAACCCAATAATGGTAAACTATACACACTGTATTCGATTTCGCATAAAAAAAATGCTCAACTCGGTACTCAACATCTCGACTCCCATTTCAATGGAACGAAATACGCTACACGTTCGACGGTGGAACTCGTGTTGGCATTATTGTACATAGATTCCTCATTTCCGATCACCGTAAAGGAAACGGTCCCCCGGCGTCCCACCCGCTTATTCATTAGTCGCCAGACGAGAAGAGGTTCGAGTCCGCTGATGAGCTTTTTCTTTTTTTTTTTTTTGGGTGCGCGACTCATGGACGGATGAATAATTCACGCGTGTCCGGGG